>NC_133293.1:7627832-7775332 GCF_005239225.2 Populus alba
GAAAGAATGAGGACCAAATTTGATAGATAAAAAAATGATAAGGAAAAAGCAAATAACAATTATAAAAATAAGGACCAAAGTTAATATAAAAATAAAATTTTAAGAGATAAAATTGAAAAATAAATATTCAAAACAAAATATATATAGCAATCAAAAGTTTGATGATCAAATTTGATATAATCAGCAAATAATGACATTTCTAAATTTTTCACAACTTCTGGAAAGTATTTTTCCCCCAAATTTTTCAGGAAAACACTTTCCTGAAAATCAAGCTAAATTTTCCTTTTACTGGAAAGAGTTTTCCATTGACTAACTTTTCTAATGGCAAACAAACACAAGAAAGTTTGGAAAGTGATTTCCCGGAAACCACTTTCCAGAAAACAAACACAACTAAAGGGAAAATATTTTCCTGAAAACCAAGCCAAATTTTTCTTTGACTAAAATTGACTTAAAAGTGTTTTTCGTTGATCGGAAAGTGTTTTCCGTTGACTAATTTTTCTAATGACAAACAAACACAGAAAAGTTTGGAAAATGATTTCCCAAAACCTACTTTCCAGGAAACAAACATGGCCTAAGTGTCAATTTAGCCTAAGGCTTAACCCCTAAAATATCGTTTCTGACATTGTTTGGGTGAGAAAACGATCGATTTTTTCTTACCAGCTTGGCACGGGTTAGACCCAGATTATCAAATTGACTCACTGCACTATGCTAAATTTTATAACCATAGGTCTATTATAAAAAAAAACGAAAAAAAAAAGTTAAGTGACGTGGGGATTTCACTGTAGTTCTACATACAAATTATTGTAGATTGTAATAGTAAAATTGACATGGATATTGTGTTTAATTAAAAAGATCATGGAGAACGATTTAGTATTTTCACGTTGTCTTTTTTATTTTTTTTATTCAAAAAGTTGTGGCGAGTGATCCACACGTCTCAACAAATAGGTGGCACCCAAGCCATTAAAAAGGCGCATGAGACGCCTTCTAGAGGTCAAATCTGGTCATATGTTGTCTAGATAGATATGCAAACATGCCCTCTTCTATATGGGGCAGTGCATGTAAACAGATCATGATTGGATTGTAGTCAGTGATCAATTTGTATGTGTTTTTTCTTTTCTTTTTTTTCTCTCCTAACAATTAAAGTACATAATTGTCCTCTGTTTGTTTGTTGTTTGCTTGGGTCTAGCAAGGGTAGACTCTTGGGTTTTGCATCGCCGCCAGATCCAAGTTGCTTAGGTCTATTATGACTGTCAGACACAAAATATTTAAAACATTCTTTATTATTTAATATTTTTTTGATATAATTTTTTTTTAAAAAATATTGACTTGCTACAAAGGCGCCAATATGCTATTTAGTATTAAAACTCGAGTGGTTGGATAGCGTGGACATTCACATTTTGGGTGGATGGAAGGAATGATAAGCATATATATGTTAATACAAAGAACCGAATTTCAGGACATAATCTTCAAACTTCCAGTTATAGTTCTTCACCGTTTTAATTTTATTGGTCCAGCACAAGTTCTTGACAAGGAGGACAAAGGAATTCTAGCAGAAGAATAAGAGGAGCAGGTAAGAGATCAATTCAAACAATATTTTTAATTTATCATGCCTTGAGACATGGCTGACATCCTGTATTCAAACATTTTGGAAAATCTCTTTTAATATTCCAATTTGACATATATATATATATATATATATATATATATATATATATGATAATCACCACAAGTTAGAGTCAGGGATGGAGTGAATATAATAAATTCTGTAAAATAAGAAACCTTATAACGTACGTTTATTTGAATAGTGACACCTCTGCCCTATCATAATCTTTCTTGTTCCCCCCTTTGCCCTATCACGTTCTTTCTTGCTTCTCTTAATCAAAGATTTTCAACATGATTTTTTCCAGTTTCGAAAGGAAGTGTATGTTGCCCTATCATAATGAAAAAGACCTCATCTCTACCATATATATATTTCATTATTTTACGAAATTAGGAGATGAGATATATTTCAGTTTGAGATCTCTCATATTGAAGTTGATGACATATGATTTACCCCCAATTAGCTTTATTTGTGAATGTTTTCTAAATTGTGGCTTCGATGTGAGTGGGGCGACTCTATCGATCCAAATATGTGAGGATATATAAATTATAGAATGTTTTTTTCTAGATTGGTGATGAGGGTATCTATCTCTTATTCTTTATACATCAAAGACTAATATGGCATGATTAAAGAGTTGTTTCTTATAAATAATTTATGATAAAAATGAGTTAAAAGGACTTTAAATTATAAATATGTTTGATAAAAAATTATTTGAAACTGATTTTTTAAAATTAAAAGAAATGTAGTATATGTAATCAAAATCTTCAAGTTCAAAACTAAAAATCTCGGCTTTTGATAAAAATAAAATTCTGAAATTAAAATAAATATATTTATGACTTGTGTTCTTAAATAAGAAGTTAATGAATTAACTACGTACTTAAATTAATCATATAGAACATGACCTAAATATTTACCTTGATTGAAACACTGAAATTTATATATTCATGGGAAACTTTTTCCTCACTTCTTTTAGAATTAAAGCCTTTTATGCGCATTGAGGTAGGGAACAAATCAACTTACCTCCAAGCACGCACGCATGGCCCACGAACCACAGTTGGTGGATGGTTATTCTTGTGCAATTTTCATGCAGAAGCAGCTCTATATAAGAGCTTCGCAACGAAGGTAGAATTCCAAATACACAATTGATAACTACACAAACTTTTGGGAAACGACCAAGTTAATTAGTAGCTGAAATGAAGATTGAAATTGAAGTAATCTCCAACGAGATCATCAAGCCATCTTCTCCGACCCCAGATCACCTTCGCCATTACCAGCTCTCCTTTCTTGATCAAATCTCTCCCCCGACCTATAACCCTCTGCTCCTCTTCTATCCAGCAGACGGTGATGTGAAGATCAACAACATAGAGAAACCTAACCACCTCAAGCAATCCTTGTCTGAGGTCTTAAACCTTTACTATCCCTTAGCCGGACGTATTAAGGACAACCTTTTCGTAGAGTGCAACGATGAGGGCATTCCATTTTTCCAGGCAGAAGTCAAGTGCCGACTTCCACAAGTTGTTGAGAATCCAGATCCTAGTGAACTCAACAAGTTGACCCCATTTGCACTAGATGATGCTGAAGAGCTGCCTCTAGGCATCCAGTACAACATCTTTGAGTGTGGTGGAATTGTTATTGGTCTGTGCATCTCACACAAAGTTGGAGATGCATCATCACTTTTCACGTTTATCAAATATTGGGCTGCCAGTGCTCGTGGAGAAGCAGATCATATATCAAGACCAGAGTATATCTCTGCAACTCTCTTCCCACCTATCAACATATCAGGGTTTAAACCAGCCACTGGTATCACTAAAGAAGATGTTGTGACAAAAAGGTTCGTGTTCCGCTCCTCTTCAATAGAGAAGCTAAAAGAAAAATGCAGTCCTGCAAGTGGAAGCTTGGAAAATCAGCGACCACCATCACGTGTTGAGGCCTTGTCAGTATTCATATGGCAACGCTTCACAGCTGCCACTAAAGTAGAATCAAAACCCGAAAGAATTTACTCCATGGTTCATGCAGTGAACCTGCGCTCGAGGATGGAACCTCCGCTCCCAGAATACTCCTTCGGAAACTACTATCGGATTGCATTCACAATTCCATCCATTGATACTGGCGAGGAAAACTACAATCTTGTTAGTCAGATCAGAGACTCAATTGGTAAAATTGACAAAGAATACGTGAAGAAACTTCAAAAGGGCGGTGAGCACTTGGGCTTCATCAAAGAGCAAGCCGCAAGATTTCTCAGAGGTGAGGTGATTTCTTTGAATTTCACAAGCTTGTGCAGGTTTCCTTTGTATGAAGCTGATTTTGGGTGGGCGAAACCTATATGGGTAGGCTCTCCAAGTCTCACCTTCAAGAACCTAGTTGTTTTCATGGACACTGCATCAGGTGATGGAATAGAAGCACTTGTGCACTTGAAGGAGGAAGACATGGCCAAATTCGAAGAGGATGAGGAGTTGCTTCAGTATATTGTACCAACCAAATGTTAAGCAGACTACATTAATTACATATCGTTATTAGTATATTGGTAAGTACTTTCCTAATTAGGTTTGGTACTTATGGTGTGGTTTCGACTGTGTTGAATCAATCTGGGTAATAATATTATAAGCTTTTCGATGTATTAATTATTAATTTAGTATGTAAATTCAACAAATTAAAATAAAAGAAGAAGAAGAAAGAACTCGCTACATAGAAAATGGCAAAAGATGAAAATCAAAAGGGACCTGTTGAAAAGAGATTTGGATCCTACATGTCCGTTCGATTATGTTTCAAATTTAGCTATTCATTTTGAATTAAATAATCTGAATTATTGGAGAAAAATAAAATAATAAAGATTATGTTTTAAATTGTTACCGTTTATATATATATATTATAAACTGAATCTTGCCTAATCAATTTAAATTTAATATTTTAAATTTAACAAATATATGATTATGTTTCCAAGAAAATAGGAATATCTCAATTCATTTAAAAGAACGTCTTGAATTTGTCAAACCCTCCATTTAATGCACGAAGAAGAGGTTGCTTGAAATTGGTTGGTGCAGCTTGTGGAAGAAAGAACATGCTGCAATGCAACGTGCCTTACCATTTGTAAATCCAACAAAACAAGCTGCAAGATTTCTCAGAGGTGAAGTGGTTTCTTTTAACTTCACAAGCTTGTGCAGGTTTCCTTTGTATGAAGCTGATTTTGGGTGGGCGAAACCTATATGGGTAGGCTCTCCAAGTCTCACCTTCAAGAACCTAGTTGTTTTCATGGACACTGCATTAGGTGATGGAATAGAAGCACTTTGAGTATGTGTAGACAGGTCATTTATGAAAATAGACCAGGATAAACGTGAATATGTGGGCTGGTCGCCTCTGAAAATAGACCACTTTAAATATGTGTGGGCAAGTCGCTTGTGAAAACAGATCAATTTTCTTTAAAAGGAGCAGGTTGCCCAAGATAATGTGATCGTTTTTCTTTTTCTTCTTTACGAAGCTTACTATCTAAAACCTCTTGCGAGATTTCGGTTGTAAGCATTGTAAAGAGAGAGGAAAATATCATAACCTATTTTTGAGTTATTCCCTAATTCATATTTTTTCTATCTTCGAAAAATACAAAAAAAATAAAAAATATTATCAAAAAAATATAATAGTGAAAAAAGGATGCCAGAACGCTAAGAAAATGGTAAAAAATTGGTTCAGGAGGTTCTAAAATACAAATATTGAAATTTGACGGTATTTTGTTGACTGTTTAGAGCTCAATTGACAAAGAAAATTCAATTTGAGGAAGAAAAGTCCAAAAATCAGTTGTTTATGGACTCAATTAAATTTTAGTGAAGGTTTAATTGAATTTATGGAGGGTTTGATTGCAAGAAAAATTGATTTTGAAGTCAATTTAGGCTTTGATTAGAAGAAATTAAAGTTTTGGGATCAAATTATATTTTTTAAGAGTTAATTTGGTCAAATCAGGGCTTAATTGTATAAATATTGAAGTTTGATAGCCAATTAGAGACTTAATTGAAGAAATCCAAAATCAAGGAGAAAAACACACTTAAATAGAGGGGCTACAATTAAACCGAATCAGGGGCCAAATGAAGAAATTAGAAGTTTATTGCTCAATTAAGGGTCGAATCGCATAAATTCAAGACCAAGGACCAATGTGAAAAAAGCAGCCAACTTCAGGCTCGACAATTGAATTTGGCAGGGATGCAATTGAATTGATTTTTACAATCAAAATTACAATTGAGGTCCAATGTGAACTCTATCACGTTTTTGCCACCTTTTCCTTTTAAATGAAACGGTGCGTTTTGTCCAAAATGATGTCGTTTCATTCACTGTTCACGAAAAAAAAAATAGACCCAGACGGTGCCGTTTTGAACGGCATTATGGATCTTCTTCTTCCCCTGGACACGCGAAGTAGGGGAAGAAGAAGATTTTTCTCCCCCTATTTTCACCGACTTTCTTCCTTTAAAAAGCCTCACAAAGACGCTGACCTAGGACCTCCACTTGCATGAAGCCTTCCACGTGTTGAAGAAAAGGGAAGAGATGTGTCCTTTGGGCGATGGAGGGGCGGAAGCACAATAGCCACCCCGGCCTCTCTCTCCCTTGTTTTTTGCCTATAAATACAGGTGAGACGAGGATGAAAAAAAGAGAAGAGAGAGAGCAGGGGAGGCTCTAAAGACTGAAGGAAAAAAAAACAAGAATTTATTGTCTCCCTATATTTTCTAGATAAACCTTTATAGTTTCTTTAAGGGTGGACGGTTCGCCGTGACGCTTCACACGTGCCATAGAATGGCGACTCAACTAGGGACCTTGTGGACTAAGCTTTGTTTTTGTTTGATTATTGTGTTTTATTATTTGGGTTGTGTCACTGTTAATATGTATTTCCTCATTTGCTCATACATTTTAATTTCATACATATTTGTTTGCATTGTAAAATTGCTTTATGCATCATCCGTATTTTTGTATGAGTTACATTGAAAACTCTAGGTTAAGTGGGGGACTAGCACCTTACCTTACGACTTTTAGTCAAGGTTTAAATTTGTGTAAACCCCAACTTTTCGCTAAGTGCTTAGACCAGTAATTATTGGTGCACATGCCATCTCATTACCTGCTGAGCCCTCATATCACCTTTACGAAGGCGATCACTAAGACAACAAGAGACCTTTTTTAGACTAGGTAGCAAGCCACCCATCATGTAATGGCCTAAACTTAACCTTAGAGTATGAACTCTCTACAAGACATATACATCCATTTGCATCGTAAATATACATCCAATCATTGTAAATAACGTGAATACATACATCAGGTTGAAATATAGGTCGCCTACGAGTCTCCACACACCTGACTTAGAGCGAAAAGCATGGAAGATGAAAAGCGTGCTCACCGTAACATTCATTTTCAAGAAGAGTTGGAGTCTATGAAGACAAGCATGGCTCGCCTCTAGGTTACTTGAGCAAATACTGGGAAATAACTCTGGTGAAGTTCCTTCCAATCGATCAATCATTTTTTATCGAACCCCAACAATGGCTCATCCTGAAGAAATTGGGGGCAAACATGATCATGAGCCTCAACATAATCAAGCATTTCTGCAAAAGCTTTTGTGGGAAGGCTAACCGAAGGACAATTGCACCACAGTTGCAGAATGGAGCCAGTTCTTGTTCTGTAAAAAAATAACTACCTTTGGTTGATCATGCCTTCAAAGCTTCTTGATTTTTTGTTTTAACCTGTGTTATTCTTGTTGGTAAGCTTATAATGCCACAAGACTTTCTCTGTCAAAAGAGCCTTCTTTGTTAAATAAAATCATGTGTTTTCCGGTGTTCATATCACACTCCTTTTTGTTGTTATTACATGTAAATAACATTTTGAGCACAACTTCTGCTCATAAAACTACAACACAAAGAATCCTTCGGTGTTTTTCCTTTTTCTTCCAAAAACTATACATGTCCTCATATGTTTTCAAGGATTTTTTTTTTTGGCCTCCAAAGTTTAGTACAAGAAACAAAAATCATGTTGGTGTTTGTCCAAAACAAACGAATTCTGGAAATTCAAGTTATTTCTTAGAAGGGTAACAATATACCTAGAAAACTTGAAAGAAAAGGACAAAACAAAAACAAAAACCCCATGAGGTGACTCAAAAGCTGAGTTTTATTTGAATGAATAAATCACTTTGCATACACGTATGAAAACAAAACCTATCGATCCTCAATGCATGAGTTTGAGATGAGGAAAGGCTATCTTTGATAATCCTTTCACAAGGTTGAAATATATCATTTGTAGTCCCATTTTGAGCCTATTATATTTTTTAAAATAACCTTGACTAGGATCACACGCCACACTAAAGGGGCAAGTGCGAAAAAACTCAATGAACAAAGCTGTCCATGCAAAGCTGGGGTATGATAAAGAAAATCCAAAGGATCCAAAAGATTTGAGCTTATCATAAAAATAATTGAGTTGATTATGCTTAACCAACAAAAATAAAGAAAACAAAGAGAAAGAGCCCAAACGTGACACTAGGGAGCATGACAAACTATTTTGGAAAGAAATTCAAAAGAAAAAGGTAAGGAAATAATCAAAAGTAATCCTTAGTCTTAAAAACCCTCAGGCACCTTTTGAGCCTATGAAATTCCTTTCTTTCATAGCTATAAACCATAGCCTACGTTACATGCTTCTAAAAGCCCTTTTTGATCAAGTAAGCAATTTGAACCGATAAATGGCGCTCTCAAAACTTGAAGAGCTTTTCCATAAGGGTTGTGGCTTCATGAATTAAGCTACTTGTTATTATGCATGCTGATAAAATAGGTGCTAAAAGGGAAACACCCTTCCTTGATAAAGTGACACGACCAAAAGATTGATGTCTTCTCCCAAGTGCAGGAGTGTCGAAATAATAAATAACCTGGCAAGACCGGGGTCGAACCACAGAGAGGTTAATTGTATAAATTATAAATAACAAGAAAACAACAACAACAATAACAATAACAATAACAACAACAACAACAATAATAATAATAGTAATAGTAATATTAATATTAATAGTAGTAGTAGTAGTAGTAGTAGTAGTAGTACTAATAATAATAATAATAATAATAATAATACTCAGTACGTGACGTTGTTATACCTAAGAATGATCTAAAAGATCGGGTCACAGGTTTCCAGCCTATATACTGATTTTATGATAATAATAGTAATAATAATAATAATAATAATAATAATAAGAGGAGGAGGAAGAAATTAATGAGAACTTTGAGATGGAAGATTAATGTAAAGATTAAACAATGATAAAGACAAATGTCAAGGTTAGAGGATCCACCAATGGTATTTCAAACAAGTATAATATAAACTCTTATTACTCAATTTGAAAACCACATACGAAGGAGGTTCCAGTCGGATAATTTGTCATTAATAGATCATTATAAATTATTAACAAGATCATATTAATTATCTCATTTACATAACACCAAACTTTTAAATATTATCAGGAATTCATGATGTTAACTAATGTTAACAACAAATCAAGTACCTTTCATAGCCCAGGTGTAGGTAATATCATACGGTTGGGCTATGAGAGTGCCAAGCATTTGTTGTACCAAGTATTATACAACACAAATTTAGATTAACCATTTAACAAGCAAGGTATTAAGAATTAGTAAGATAAAAAGATAAGACATGTTAATATTAAACATTAAGGTTCATGTTGAGTTTATACCATACTTGTTCTTACACCATTAGTGTAACCTTTTCACCTTGACATAATAAACTTAGCCAAACATAATGAAGAAGAGAAACATAAATAAACAAAACAAGAACATAAATAAGATACAAGTTAACTAAGGAAATGAAATGAAATAAAAAGCATAAACAAGAAATTAATGAAAGCAAAACTTAAGAATTACAAAAGAGAGAAATAAAGAGCATGAACTTGATCTGAACAACCAAGCCCCTAAATACATGGCAAATGCCTCCTTTTATAGGCCAAAATTCGGAATTATTGATTTGATGACTAATTGTTGAGTGGGTGGCCAACTTTTGACTTGGTGAAAATCTTTATCTTCTTGTCTTAATAAAACAAACATTCTAGCATCAGAATTGGGTCCAGATGTCCAAATGAAAGTTCTAGGAAATTTCCTTATCTTTCCAGGAAAAAAAAGATGAGGTCATTTGGACTTCTAGAACTCAAGATATGGGCTGAACACTGAACAGTGTCTGGGCTGCAGGACAGATTCGGACCTCTCCGTTGTTGCTATAATTTGGACTTGAAAACGGCCTTCTTAGATCTTGATGTCCAAATGAAAGTTGTATGCCTATGTCTTACTGAATTTGTGTAAAACTTGGAGGTCATTTGGACATCTAGAACTCGAGATATGACCCAATTACCGAACAGTGTTCCAGTTTGGACTGCACCAACATCTCTTTTCTAAGTTTCACCCTCTCTTTATCTTCACAAATTTCAGTAGTTGAATTCATCAATCCATCCTTTGATTTATGTGATAGGCCTGCATTTAAGATGAACATTTACCATATATTAGGGTATTTTATAGTATTAGACTTGTTATTATAAAACATGTTTTAATTAAGGAGTTATTGATACTTTAAGTGCAAAATGATGATATAAAACATTGATAAGTATGCACTTTTAAGTACTAATCACACCCCCCAACCAGCTTATTACTAGTCCCTAGTAATTAAAGCGTTAAACTAGAAAAACAATTTGCAAGTTCCACAAAGCAAGGCATTCATCATTCAACTTACTTTAATCTATCCAGATAAACAAAACTCTCATTAAATTCATATATCTGCTCAATACCTCTTAAACAAGATATTACTAAACCTTTTTTTTTTTTGCTCAAAATATCAATATATAGTTATGGGGCTTTACTCGGAAGAAAAACAAATTTTTGCTCTAATGTTTAAGGTTAGCTTGGGTTGGGATTATTTTTTTTTCTTTTTCTTTTTATTTATTTATTTATTTGTATACACATACAACTTGAAACACAATGCATCTTTAACCCATGTAACGAGTTTTAGGCTAATGACTCCCAGACCAGTTGGTCTTAGGGCATTAGGTGTTGAGACACCCCTACGAGCTTAGCAACTCGGGTTGCAGATACTAATACGTAGATAGTGCAATGTTTGATTCCCTTAAGCTTTTCTCCTCAACCCATGTAACAAGCGTTGGGCCAATAGCTCCCAAGTCAGTTGACTTTAGGGTATTAAGTGTTAAAACACCCCTTCGGGCTTAATTGCTTAGGTTAGGGAGGCTACGAAACCAAACTTATCTACCTTTTTTTATTATCATTCTTTTTTTTTTTTTTGCAAATTATGTACTATCCCTTTCCCTTAGTTGTTACCTTTAACAAAAGAACATAAATAATGTAATAATACAATGTGCACCCACAATCATATGTTAAAGTGTGTGAGTGAAAATGAAGATTTAAAAATACTTGTTAAATGAGCATATGAGCTGAATCAAGTGCTACCAATATGAGAGTTTGTAAACCTGAATATTTCAAGAAGTATTCTGATAGACCTTGTTAAGAATGTTTCCTAAGATGCGTCTCAAGAGTCACTTTAACAAAAGAACTCCTTTTACTCTGCCATCCTAGTAACAACAGTTTTGCAAATAGTTTATGAAATAGAAAACACAGTTTTTTTTTTAAAATATCAACTACTACCCTTTCCCTCCAACCAAAATGAGACATTGTCCTCAATGTCTTAAGGTAGAAAGATAGAGTATAGAAGACATCACCTGAAATAACGAACACTGACAAACCTGAAACACACTTAAACAAATATAAGAAACAACAAAACACAATAACAAAACCAAAAGACACAAAGTTTTTACAAACTAAGGCTCAAATCCAATCTAAGCTTTTTACGGCTTTCCTTAGTTGACCAATTTATGCGACTCATAGAGGGATTAATTACAGGGATGAAAGATTGTAGTTGGTTAATCAATTGTTCAGCAGTAGCAGCAGAGATTATGATTTGTCGTGCTGAAGATGTTAGAAATTCATGTTCCATAGCATGATCAAGAAAAGACAACAACTTAGCATAAAAACCATTAACATTTAACAAACCTATGGGTTTATGGTGAATATGCAGTTGGGCCTAAGAGGAAATATGAAAGATCTCTTCCAATGTGCCCAGATCACCTGGTAAGGCAATGAAGGCATCAGCATGGTTAAACAATGCATTCAGTATATCAGACATTGTGGGGACCTGTAATTCATCTCCAATTGTTTTTCCAATGATGCCCCCTTGTGCTAAAGCTTTGGGGACAACCCTCAAAACTTGACTACCTCCTAAAGATGCAGCTATTGACACTCCCCCCATTAACCCAAGGTTGCCTCCTCCATAAACTAAATGAATCTTTCGCTCAGCTAGTACCTGACCAAGATGATTTGCTGATTCTAAAAACTCTTTTTCTTTCCCAGGACTGGATCCATCGAAAACACAAATTTTGTTTATGTGATTATTTGAGGAACCTGCCATTTCTACACACGTCTGTATTTGATAAATGTATGGGTTGAGTAGAAATGAAGGGAAGGAAGAGAAGAATTTATAGATGAAAAATTGAAAATGCAATCATACCACCTATATGTAGGCCAGCTGTAGTCTCTCACACACACACACGTACACTCTCTCTCTCTCTCTCTCTCTTTATTAATTATTTATTTTGAAAAAGCATATGTATGTACAGGTAATTGTGATGATGGCTCACATCTTCCCTTGGTTTTACGTCCAAGAACGGCTTAAACGCCTTCTATGGATCGGGGATAGGCTTCCCATCCAGTTTTCTTAAAAACTGGCAAACAGGGTCTTTTTTAGTCAGATTCCCAAGACTAAGTCGAGAATGTTCTTTATGGAATTGGGGCCATAAATCATAAATTACACGATGCACATCTCCACTAGGGTGCGTCTCAAGAGTCAATAGAAGATTATCTAAAGACCCCTTACTCAGGCCATCCTTAATGAATTGTATTTTATCTTCACGGTTTACAGATACCATTCCTAAAGAACGACATGTCGCATTACAAGTCCATCTGGCACATCTGTGACAGACTTTCAGTCGTTTTGCACGACGTTTCTTTGCAAAAGTGCTTTTACCTGTTCCAGGCATGTATGAAATGAAAGAATTGGAGGACTCACCTGATAATCGGACCTTTGCTTCAATCAGCCAGCGAATATCTTCAGGAATTCCATGGTTCATTAACAACCTCAATCTTGCACATCTAGCACGGTAAATTTTTGTAATCGCATTCTGAGGCAGAGCGGGAAAATACTTTTCCAATTTATCAAGAGTGGTGTCCATTTTCAAATGAGAATTGGATGAGAGATTCAAAGAAAGAAGACAGAGCAGAGAATTGCACAAATATATACACAGATATCAGTTATCATGGGAAACTAAAAGAACCGACTTAAGAGTCACGGAGTACTATTATCCGCCATTTGACCGGGGTGAGAGACTAGCAAAACAAAAGCCACACAAAAACAATGTGAGAAAAAGAATCAATCTTTATATACAGGATCACCCAATTCAATAGAGTCATTTTCAACTAAAAAATTGTCAAAATAAACTTTCAAACGATGGCCATTTACCTTGAAAACATTTCCATTCTTTGGATTTTCTATATCACATGCCCCATATGGATACACATGTTTTACAATAAAAGGACCGCTCCATCTTGATCTTAGTTTTCCAGAAAATAAATGGAGTCGAGAATTATAAAGCAAAACTTTTTGACCAACATTAAATGTTTTTCTCAGTATTTTCTTGTCATGAAATTCTTTGATTCTTGCTTTATGAATTCTTGAATTGTCATATGCATCATTTCTTATTTCCTCAAGCTCATTTATTTGCAATTTTCGCAGCTGACTAGCATCATCAATGTTTGAATTGAAAGCTTTAATAGCCCAATAAGCTTTATGTTCAATTTCCACAGGCAAGTGACAAGGTTTTCCATAGACTAGTCTATAAGGTGACATACCTAATGATGTTTTATATGCAGTTCGATAAGCCCAAAGTGCATCATTAAGTCTTAAAGACCAATCTTTCCGATTAGGGTTCACCGTTTTCTCCAAGATCTGTTTGATCTCCCTATTAGCGAGTTCTACTTGTCCACTCGTCTGAGGGTGATAACGGGTGGCAACTTTGTGTGTGATTCCATATTTCTTCATTAAAGACTCAAATGGCTTGTTGCAAAAATGTGTTCCACCATCACTTATAATGGCTCGAGGGATTCCAAATCGACTTAAAATGTTTTCTTTCAAAAACTTTATCACTGTTTTGTGATCATTGGTGCGACTTGGAAGTGCCTCTATCCATTTTGAAACATAATCTACTGCGACCAATATATACAAGAAACCAAATGATGGAGGAAATGGACCCATAAAATCTATACCCCAACAATCAAAGATCTCAATAACAAGAATAGGATTTAAAGGCATCATGTGACGTTTCGAAATAGATCCTAACTTTTGACAATTTTCACAAGTCTTACAGAATGCATGTGAGTCTTTGAATATGGTGGGCCAGTAAAATTCACTTTGTAAGATTTTTGCAGTTGTCTTTCTTGATGAGAAATGACC
Source organism: Populus alba (assembly GCF_005239225.2). Lineage (NCBI taxonomy): Eukaryota > Viridiplantae > Streptophyta > Magnoliopsida > Malpighiales > Salicaceae > Populus > Populus alba. The sequence goes on from NC_133293.1 coordinate 7,642,000, forward strand.
CCCACATGCCTCAGAATGACAAAATTTAATGACACTACTTACCTCATTGTCAGGAATGCATCTTCGAAATATTTGATCAGGACAATATTTGAATAAATAAGGGTCATCCCAATAAAAGTTCTTCACTTCGTTCAAGAACTTTCTTTTGTCTTGGGTACTCCAATGAGCTGGCAATTGTCCTGAAACAAGAAAATTAACAATATTAGCAAATCAAGGCATCGTAGAGACAGAAAATAAAGATTCATCAGGAAAGTAGTCATCGATTGGTGTGATGTCAGATCTCGAATCGGTTGTCAATCTTGACAAATGATCCGCGACAACATTTTCGGTGCCTTTCTTGTCTTTGATTGTGATATCAAATTCTTGAAGTAACAAAATCCACCGCACCAATCTAGCCTTAGAATCTTTCTTAGAGAGAAGATATTTCAATGCTGCATGATCACAAAAACAACAACAGGTGAGCCAACAAGATAAGATCTGAACTTGTCACATGCAAATACTACTGCAAGTAATTCTTTTTCAGTGGTAGTGTAATTCATTTGAGCACTATTTAAAGTTTTACTTGCATAGTAAATCACATAAGGTTTCTTATCTTTTCTTTGTCCCAAGACAACACCCACGGTATAATCACTAGCATCACACATTATTTCAAAAGGTAGTGACCAATCAGGAGGTTGAATGACAGGAGCAGAAGTAAGCAAGCTTTTAAGTTTAACAAAGGCTTTTTCACATTGTTCAGTCCATTCAAAAACATTTTCCTTTGTTAGAAGGTTACACAATGGTTTAGATATTACACTAAAATCTTTGATGAACCTTCTATAAAAACCAGCATGTCCTAAGAATGATCTAACATCTTTAACAGATTTTGGTGTTGGTAAGTTGGCAATTAGCTTGATTTTAGATTTGTCAACCTCAATTCCTTTTGATGAAACAATGTGACCGAGTACAATGCCGTTTGTTACCATAAAGTGACATTTTTCCCAATTCAGTACAAGATTCTTCTCTTCACACTTGTTCAAAACCTTTTCCAAGTTAGTTAAACAATCATCAAATGAATCACCAAAAACAGAAAAATCATCCATAAAAATCTCAAGAAAACGTTCAACCATATCACTAAATATGCTAAGCATGCATCTTTGAAACGTGGCTGGTGCATTACATAAGCCAAAAGGCATTCTTCGATATGCAAAAGTACCAAATGGACAAGTGAAAGTCGTCTTCTCTTGGTCTTCCAATGCAATTTCAATTTTATTGTAACCTGAATAGCCATCTAGGAAACAATAAAATTCATGACCTGCAACTCTTTCTAAGATTTGATCCATGAAAGGTAAAGGAAAATGATCTTTTCTAGTCATTAAATTAAGTTTCTTATAGTCAATGCACATGCGCCAACAAGTAATAGTCCGAGTTGGAATTAACTCATTTTTCTCATTTGTTATCACAGTGACTCCAGACTTTTTGGGTACAACTTGGGTAGGACTTACCCATTTGCTGTCAGAAATAGGATAAATGATTTCATTATCTAGAAGCTTAATGACTTCATTTTTCAATACTTCTTTCATATTAGGATTAAGTCTTCGTTGCATTTCTCTAGATGGTTTAGCATTTTCCTCCAAATAAATCATGTGTGTGCAAATCAAAGGACTAATTCCTTTTATGTCAGCTATGGTCCATCCTAATGTATTTTTGTGCATTTTCAGAGTTTGTAATAACTTACCTTCTTGATGTGCATTAAGTTTGGAAGAGATTATTACCGGAAAAGTTTCGTTTTCTCCCAAAAATGAGTATTTGAGATTGACTGGTAATGGCTTCAAATCAAGTTTTGGTGGTTGAACACTTGAAGGTATAGACTCAATTGATTGTGGTGGTAATTCTTCAATTTGTGGTCTCCAATTACATGCCTTTGCTTCTTCCTAAAAATAAACCATTTGCAACTCGTCAGGTTCATCAATCTCAGTTTCACTAGAAGTGGTTTGAAATTGATCATGAACTAATTTTTCAATAAAGTCCACTTCCTGTAAATCATTATCATCTCTAGGTTGCTTGCAAATGTTGAAAATATTCATCTCCAATGTCATGTTTCCAAACGATAGTTTCTTCAGTCCATTCCTACAATTAATCAATGCATTAGAAGTTGCAAGAAATGGACGTCCTAAAATAACAGGAATTGAATTACATGCTTTAACAGGTTGTGTATCCAAGACAATAAAATCTACAGGGTAAATGAATTTATCAACTTGTACTAACACTTCCTCAACTATTCCTCTAGGCACTTTTACAAATCTATCAGCAAGTAAAAGAGTTACAGAAGTTGGTTTTAACTCACCTAGATTGAGACTTTGAAAAACCGAATATGGAAGTAAATTCACACTAGCTCCAAGATCAAGTAAAGCTCTTTCAATTTTATGTTCTCCAATAAAGCAAGAAATGGTAGGACAACCAGGGTCTTTATATTTCAAAGCATTATTATTCTGAAGAATAGCACTTACTTGTTCGGCTAAAACGTCTTTCTTTTTCACATTCAGTTTTCTCTTCACAATGCATAGATCTTTCAAAAATGTAGCATATGAAGGTACCTGTTTAATAGCATCCAACAAAGGTATATTGATCCTTACTTGTTTGAAAATTTCAAGGATTTCAGAATTGTGATTGACTTTCCTTTGTTTGGTCATGGCATGAGGAAATGGAAGTGCTGGAGGAGAATCAGTCTTTTCTTCACAATGTTCAAATTCAACCCCTTCCTTACCCTCAGAGATTGACTCATCATCTTTCTCACAAGGTTCAATAGTGGATTTTTCAATAACCTTACCACTGCGAAGAGTGATGACTGATTTGACTTGATCCATGTGTTGGCTTTCGGAACTACTTGCATTTGCATTGTATTGCCCCTTTGGATTTTGTTGTGGTTGAGATGGAAACTTACCTTTCTCTTGAAAACTGAGAGCAGATGTGAATTTTGCAAGAGCATCTTTAAAATTTGTCATGCTTTGAGTAAGTTGAGTGTTGATTGTCTCTTGCTTTTCAATGAATGCATGCAATGTTTCCTCAAGATTTATTCTAGGAGGTGGAGCATAAGGAGGTGCATATCCATGAGAATTTTGAAAATTATGGTGTGCTTGAAACGGTGGCTGTGAAGTTTGTGCATTATTGTTATCACTCTTCCAACTAAAATTTGGGTGATTTCTCCAACCAGGATTGTATGTTTGCGAGTATGGGTTATGATTGGGCCTTTGGAAACTGTTTAAAGCATGGGCTTGTTCATGGAGGCATTCCTTGAAAGAAGGCAAAGTTGGACAGTCATTGGTTGCATGTTCATTTGTTTCACAGATTTGACACACAATGTCTTGAACAGATTTTAATTTACCACTCTTTTTCAATTCTAATGCCTCGACTTTTCTAGCTAAAGATGTAAACTTGGCTTGGAAGTCATGATCTTCCCTAAGGTTATACATACCTCCACTAGATGTATGAGGTTGGGTTTTACTTGGTGCCTCATAAGTGCCCTTAGTGTCCCAATTTTGCGCATTTTCAGCTAGCAAGTCTAGGTACTCCATTGCTTCATTAGGGTCTTTATCTTCAAAAGTTCCATTGCACATCAATTCAACCATTTGCCTATCTTTAGGTGTTAATCCTTCATAAAATTGTGAAACCAATCTCCATGTTTCAAAACCATGATGAGGGCAAGTATTAAGCAAGTCTCGATACCTATCCCAACATTGGTAAAATGTTTCACCTGGTTTTTGAGTGAAAGTGGTGACTTGTCTTTTGAAAGAGTTGGTTCTGTGAGATGGAAAAAACTTCTTTAAAAACTGTTGTTGCATTTCATCCCAAGCACGAATGGATCCTGACCTAAGATTTTGTAGCCATGTTTTAGCTTTATTTTTTAATGAAAAAGGAAAAAGCTTTAATCGAATAGTGTTCATGCTACAATTTAAGTCATTATAGGTGTTACAAACTTCTTCAAATTCTCTCAAATGCAAGTATGGATTTTCTAGATCTAAGCCATGAAAAGAAGGTAAAAGTTGAATAATGTCTGGCTTAAAATTAAAATGAGATGCATCAGGAGGGAAAACTATGCATGAGGGTGCACTTGTTCTTGTGGGATTCATATGGTCTTTAAATGTCCTAACACGGTTATTCTCATTATTCTCATTATGAAGTGACTGGTTATCTTCTTCGGCCATATTTTCTGAAAATGATGAGGATACCCTAGAAAGTCTACCACTTAATGTACGTGACCAAACACTCATGCACGTGTAGAAAGAGAATAAAAGAAAGAAACAAAACAAAAGAAACAAAGTTAGATATAAGAAAAGTGAAAAGAAGAAAACAAAATAAATACTAAAATTTGTACAAGAATTTACCTCCCCGGCAACGGTGCCAAAAACTTGACACGACCAAAAGATTGATGTCTTCTCCCAAGTGCAAGAGTGTCGAAGTAATAAATAACCCGGCAAGACCAGGGACGAACCACAAAGAGGTTAATTGTATAAATTATAAATAACAAGAAAACAACAATAACAATAACAACAATAATAGTAATAGTAATAGTAGTAGTAGTAGTAAGTAGTAGTAGTAGTAGTAGTAGTAGTAATAATAATAATAATACTCAGTACGTGGCGTTGTTATACCTGAGAATGATCTAAAAGATCGGGTCACAGGTTTCTAGCCTATATACTGATTTTATGATAATAATAGTAATAGTAATAATAAAAATAATAATAATAATAATAATAACAATAAAAAGAAGAGGAGGAAGAAGAAATTAATGAGAACTTTGAGATGGAAGATTAATGTAAAGATTAAACAATGATAAAGACAAATGTCAAGGTTAGAGGATCCACCAATGGTATTTCAAACAAGTATAATATAAACTCTTATTACTCAATTTGGAAACCACATACGAAGGAGGTTCCAGTCGGATAATTTGTCATTAATAGCTCATTATAAATTATTAACAAGATCATATTAATTATCTCATTTACATAACATCAAACTTTTAAATATTATCAGGAATTCATGATGTTAACTGATGTTAACAACAAATCAAGTACCTTTCATAGCCCAGGTGTAGGTAATACCATACGGTTGGGCTATGAGAGTGCCAAGCATTTGTTGTACCAAGTATTATACAACACAAATTTAGATTAACCATTTAACAAGCAAGGTATTAAGAATTAGTAAGATAAAAAGATAAGACATGTTAATATTAAACATTAAGGTTCATGTTGAGTTTATACCATACTTGTTCTTACACCATTAGTGTAACCTTTTCACCTTGACATAATAAACTTAGCAAACATAATGAAGAAGAGAAACATAAATAAACAAAACAAGAACATAAATAAGATACAAGTTAACTAAGGAAAGGAAAGGAAATAAAAAGCATAAACAAGAAATTAATGAAAGCAAAACTTAAGAATTACAAAAGAGAGAAATAAAGAGCATGAACTTGATCTGAACAACCAAGCCCCTAAATACATGGCAAATGCCTCCTTTTATAGGCCAAAATTCGGAATTATTGATTTGATGACTAATTGTTGAGTGGGTGGCCAACTTTTGACTTGGTGAAAATCCTTATCTTATTGTCTTAATAAAACAAAAATGTTAGCATCAGAAATGGGTCCAAATGTCCAAATGAAAGTTCTAGGAAATTTCCTTATCTTTCTAGGAAAAAAAAGATGAGGTCATTTGGACTTCTAGAACTCAAGATATGGGCTGAACACTAAACAGTGTCTGGGCTGCAGGACAGATTCGGACCTCTCCGTTGTTGCTATAATTTGGACTTGAAAACGGCCTTCTTAGATCTTGATGTCCAAATGAAAGTTGTATGCCTATGTCTTACTGAATTTTTGTAAACATTTGAGGTCATTTGGACATCTAGAACTCGAGATATGACCCAATTACCGAACAGTGTTCCAGTTTGAACTGCACCAACATCTCTTTTCTAAGTTTCACCCTCTCTTTATCTTCACAAATTTCAGTAGTTGAATTCATCAATCCATCCTTTGATTTATGTGATAGGCCTACATTTAAGATGAACATTTACCATATATTAGGGTATTTTATAGTATTAGACTTGTTATTATAAAACATGCTTTAGTTAAGGAGTTATTGATACTTTAAGTGCAAAATGATGATATAAAACCTTGATAAGTATGTACTTTTAAGTACTAATCATAAAGCCTCAAGTTTTGATTTGAGCATTTTGTGTTTTTGAAATATATAGAAGGTCACCTTATCACAAACCATTAAAAGAGGTACCCCAACTCAGAGTCTAAAATGGATACAAAGAACCTTGGAAAAGCCATTTTAATTTGACATCTGGTCAATTTCTATTTTCAAAATACATGACAATCAAAGGACTGTATATTTTGAATAACGTGTGTTGGGTTTTTTTTTTTTATCAAAGAAGCTTGATTTTCAAAATCTTTTCCAAAATTGACATCTCTTTGCTTTCATTTAAACAATTAGACTTGAATAGATATTATCTTTGAATTATAAGAGTTGATTCCAGAACAAGATTGTCAAACACGAAGAACATTGATTGAATTTGTAAAATCCTTAACAGAAATGATTGTGACACTTCTCGACACTCCTTGAAAAGTTGAGCAGCCGGGGGGCAATATAGTGGATTTTGAGAAGGAAAAACAAGCAATATTCAGACCAACTAGGAGGCAATGAAAGATGATTAAATGATAAATCAGTGAACTGGGGACAATGTGGTTCAAAGAAAGATAATCAATTAACGAGCACATTTAGATCATACTAGGGGCAATATAGTTCGAAGACAATCATGATCCAAGTGAACTCTAGCAGTAATTGAGAGCAAAGATGTGCCTAAAGGATATCTTCATATTGTCATTTGGGTTTTCCTTATGAAACATGGCTATGACTCCTGTAAGATGTTATCATATAACTGCTTTTTTAATGAATGTTGGAAGGATGCACACCACCAAAACTGATTGTGGGACAATGTTGTACTGGAAGGACATCTTCATATCATTATCTACGGTTTATCCTTTGAAGCATGACTACCAATCAATGTGAACACGATTGAATGTAAATGAATGTTGAAAAGATGCAAATCACCATGACTAACTATGGAACAAAGATGCACATGTAGGACATCTTCACATCGTCACTCTTTAAAGCATGGCTATCAATTAATGTTGTCATGACTGTATTTGAATGAATATTAAAGAGATGCACAGCACCAAGAATAATTGTAGAACAATGCTACATAGAAAGAACATCTTCATATCGTCATCTGGCTAAAGGCGTGCTTCACCACCTAAGTATGGGTGATAAAAGCAACATCATTAATGAGGCCAAGATATTTCTTTTCACAATTTGATTAGATGAGTTGAGCAGATTTTGTTGAAAAGAACATTGAACATACAACGATAAGCCTTTTACTACAAGCTGTGAGATGCAAATCTAGATTATTAGATAGTTCATGACTGCTTGGCAATCTCGGATGAGGTCGACAATAGAAAACTTCTTGATGAGTGTTGGCACGATGCGCACAATCAATGAGAGAATAATTTCTTAGGAGAATCCAGAAGATGAATGATTGGTTAACCTCATTCATAATGAATCAAACAAAACCACACTTGGGGGACACGGTCATGCTTGGTAAGCAAAGAGAGCATAAAACATCGCAGACAGCCTACAATAAACACTGCATTTACAATTGAATGGATGGCTGGCACATAAATGAGTCGGCACAGAAAAACAAGGAAGGCTTCAAATAGCAAACAAATGAGTGTTAGAAATGGGGGACCTATATTTCTCAGGTAAGTATACATGCATATCAATCATAATGCATTGCTTTCATTGTCATAACCCAATTTTTGAATAAATAATACAAAATGAATGGATAAAAATATATTTGAGAATGGGGTTAAAACAGCACAAATTTGAAGTTCAGGAATGAAATTATCAGATTTGAGAGTAAATTGGTCAGAAATTGAAGAATTAATAAGTTTGGAAATTTAATTAAAATTTGGATTAGTTTAATTAATAAAATTAGAAGAATTAATAAATTTGTGGAATTAATTAAACTTTGATTTAATTAATTAAATAAATTCAGGGACTTAATTGAAATTAATTCAAGGGTAAAATTAAAAGGGATTTTAATTGAGGTCCAACTGTCAAAATTTCCAAAGAAAGCAGGGGTCAAAATGAAAATGTCACTTTCTGCCGAAACGACGCCAGGCTGGGGATCGTGCATCTTCTCCATCCCGATTCAACCGGAGACCTAAAAATCTGCAACAAATCCAATCATGACCCCGTCTCTTGCCCATGATCTTGTTCGTGGATTCCATTACAGTCCTGCAAAGGCAGGACTGGTTGAGGGGCAATCTTCTTTATAAAAGGGAGAAGAAAACCCAGCACCTCAAGGGGAAAATTAACCAAAAAACAGAGAAAAGAATAGAGAAAATGCAGAGAAATCAGAGCAAAAACAAAAACAGTACACGGAGCAAAAACAGAGATAAACACAATCAAAAAACCCAGAGGACCAACACTAACATCATCGTCTTCTCGAACGCAGGAAACAGAGAGAAGAATGAAAACACAGGGACAGGGGAAGGAGAGGACAGAAACGAAAAGGAAGACCAGGGGAAGCGAACAAAAAAAAAGGCAGGAACACCGAGAAAAACAGGAATCAAACACAAAGATAAAACCAAAAAAACAAAGGAGAAGGCAGTAGGGACGAAAACCAGAGAAAGCTTGGGTCCAACCAACCCGGAGCACCAGGACCCTTATCATCATAGTCTTCTTCCAGAGCAGGGGAATTCAAAAACAAGAGAGGAGCTTCGCCCAGCGATTCCAACAAAGTCTCTGCAAAACCAGGTAACTTCTTCCTTCTCCATGCTTTGTAAATTAAGTTACATTTGTTACGCGAAGAAAAACTAATTACCTTGTTACTGTTGCAAGCATGCATAAATAATTCACGCATGCATGCAACATTACCCAACCGGTCACTGGCTTGGGCAGTGACCGGCTGGGCTGGGTCTAGCCCAGCCCATGTGGGCTGAGCTAGGCCCAGCCCCAAAAATGTAAAAAAATAAAAAAAATATGTAATGCCCAAATAAAAATAATGTAAATTTATAGATTTATTCACTGACGCCAGAGTTAGGAATAAAAATACTTGTTTAAATTTATATTCTTTTTATTCGTTGTATTTTATTTTATTTAGCTAGAAAAATAAAAAATGTGTGCATGCATAAAAATAAATTTATTTTTATTTATTTATTCACTGGCGCTAGAGTCGGGAATAAAAAAATATTGATCTAATTTATTTTATAGTTACGTGATATTTACCAACGCCAGAGTTGAAATTATCCGTAATTGAATATTCACTGGCGCTAGAGACAGGAATATTGCAAGGAAACCATCAGAGCATAAACCAATAAATATTTAGCAATTTAAGACAAAACCAGCAATACAGTCTGCCTCCGGCAGAACGTAAAAGGGGTGATAATTTCTTCCCTTTTACGTAACCAGTCTCGTACCATAGAATCTCTATTGACCAGTTAGGGTTCCTAGTGACCATAATACTAGGTGGCGACTCCTTAAACAAGATCATTCCCCATTAAAGAATAGGATGTCAGAAATCCGTTCTTTCCAAAGATTTAGTTTTTAAGGCCGCCGCGATGTCAGGTGCGACATTTATCATTGATAGATTGGTGTTACACCATCACTTCTCGAGTAGTGCATTTTATAAACCTACCTCATTTTAAGTGCGTCTTTGTGCTCTCACCTCCTTTTCAAGTGCTTCGTTGAGCCCTTGCCTCCTTTTCGAGTGTGCTGTTGAGCCCTCGCTTCCTTTTGAGTGCGCCTTTAAGCCACCATCTCTTGGGTAATGCGTTTTCTAACCCTACCTCCTTTTCAAGTACGCCGTTGAGCCCTCGCTTCCTTTTGAGTGTGCCTTTGATCCCTCACTTCCTTTTTTGAGTGCGTCTTTGAGCCCTCACCTTTTGGGCAGTCCGTTTTCTAACCCTACCTTCTTTCGAGTGCACCTTTGAGCCCTCACCATCCTTTTTCTAGGTAGGTCACCCATTACAATGCGACCATTCTCCATTTTTTTTTTATTTGGGTAAGTCACCCATTATAATGAGACCATTTCTCCACCTGGGTAGGTCACCCATTACAACAAGACTGTTAATTTTTTTTTTCATTTTTTGGGTAGGTCACCTATTACAAATTACAATTCGACCCATTCTCCATGTTTTTATTTGGGTAGGTCACCCATTACAATTAGACCATTCCTCCACATGGGTAGGTCACCCATTACAATGAGACCAATTCTCCATGTTTTTTATGGTAGGACACCCATTACAATGAGACCATTCCTTCACCTGGGTAGGTCATCCATTATAATGAGACCACTCTTCCTTTTTTTACTTGGCCAAGTCGCTAATGAAAATAGACCAAGGTACATGTGAGTGTGTGGGGTGGTCGCCCTTAAAAATAGATCACTTTGGGTATGTGTGGGTATGTCGCTCATGAAAATAGATCAGGGTAAGCGTAAGTGTGTAAGCTAGTCACCCCTGACAATAGACCACTTTGTGTATGCTTGGTTAGGTCGCTTGTGAAAATAAAAAGTTTTTTAAAAAGGGCAAGTCACCTGTGAAAATAGACTAATTTTCTTCAAAAAGGGCAGGTTGCCCAAGATAATGTGATCGTTTTTCTTTTTCTTCTTTACAAAGCTTACTATCTAAAACCTCTTGCGAGATTTTGGTCATAAGCATTGTAAAGAGGGAGGCAAATGTCATAACCTATTTTTGAGTTATTCCCCAATTCACAATTTTTTCTCTCTTCAAAAAAAAAAACATATTATCAAAAAAATATAACAGTGAAAAGAGGATGCCGAAACGCTAAGAAAATTGTTAAAAATTGGTTGAGGAGGTTCTAAAATACAAAGATTGAAATTTGACAGTAATTTGTTGACTGATGAGAGCCCTGTTGATAAAGAAAATTCAATTTGAGGAAGTAAAGTCCAAAAATTAGATGTTTATGGACTCAATTAAATTTTAGTGAAGGTTTAATTGAATTTTATGGACGGTTTGATTGCAAGAAAAATTGATTTTGAAATCAATTTAGGCTTTGATTGGAAGAAATTAAAGTTCTGGGTCAAATTATAATTTTTTAGAGTTAATTTGATCAAATCAGGGGCTTAATTGTATAAATATTAAAGTTTAATGGCCAATTACGGACTTAATTGAAGAAATTCAAAACCAAGGATTAAAATGAAAAACATACGTCAATAGAGGGGTTGCAATTAAATCGAATCAGGGGTCAAATTAAAGAAATTAAAAGTTTATTGCTCAATTGAGGGTCGAATTGCATAAATTCAAGACCAAGGACCAATGTGAAAAAAGAGGCCAACTTTAAGGCCAGCAATTGAATTTGGCAGGGATGCAATTGAATTGATTTTTACAATCAAAATTGCAATTGAGCACTTGATCGAACAAATCACAAATTGAGGACCAATGTGAACTCTGACACGTTTTTGCTGCCTTTTCCTTTGAAATAAAATGACGCGTTTTGTCCAAAACAACGTTGTTTCATACACTGTTCACGCAAAAAAAAAAAAAGACTCAGACGGTGCCGTTTTCTTTAGGGTTAAGGTTCCTAATGACCATAATACTAATTGACAGCTCCCATTCAAATTTTCCACTGATAAAAGACAAGAATTTCTTGTCTCCCTAAATTTTCCAAATAGACCCTTATAGTTTCCTTGAGGGTGGAGGGTTCGTCGCGACGCTGCACATGTGCGACAATTTAATCCATCGACCATTGTGGCTTTCTCTTTCTTATTGCTTTGCTTGTTAAGTCTTCTTACATTTTCTTTACCACATCTTTAAACCATCACCGTAAAAAAGTACTAGGAAGTATATAAATTTAGGTTCCAAGCATGTCTTTTCTACTCTATGAAGGAGGAAATCAGAGTACCTTGAATCTGTGAAAACCTTGAAGGTTATGTTACAAGGAGAATAAAGAATATCGAATACATGAAGCGCAAAAATACGAGAGAATAATTTAAAATTTATCAAAGAATTATTTCAATTTAATAGCTTAAATTTTTAGGTGAGGTTTTAAGATATGATTTATATTATTCTCTAACACATTCCATAAATTAAAACCCTTTGGACTTAAAACTTGCACAAACTCACACTACATTGTGCTTAATTTTTATCAAATAAATAGAGATAATAAAATTTAAACTCGTGACCACTTGATCATCAAAACTTTGATACCATATCAAAGAACCATCTTATTCCAATAGCTTAAACTTTTAAGTGAGATCTAAAGATATGATTTATATTATTTTTTAACAAAAATGTATTTAGTGATTTTATTTAATACTTTAATTTTTTATATTAAGATGATTTTTTTGATACTCGATTAGCTAGATCCATATTTAAATGTATTATTATAAAGTAATGTAAAAGTATATTTTGATGTCAATAAAAAACTTGTCATCCTAACCCTATTTTATGTGTTAGCATCCTAAAAAATTGAGAGCATAATGCTGGCAGACGCATGGAAAATGATTATCAAGCTGTTTCTAAAGAAGACATGCATGGTAGAAGGAAGCTCGTTAAAAAAGGTGGATGGAGTCTGTTTGGCTTTCTTCAAAGCCACAGGATAACTTAATTTGCTCTATGATTTCAACAAGGCTTAAAATATTGGTAGAAGCAACGCTAGTCAAGTCACATATGCAGTTGCAGCTGTTGCTGTGTGTGTGGCTTAGGCAATACTCTTATACAAAGCTATAAAATGCACTGTATACTGCTCGAGGAATATATATATATATTCCTTGCCGGCGTAGAATCAAAACAGGCAATATTAGATTCAAACATAAAACTTTGAACTCATCAAACCCTTAAAAAGTCATCTCAATTTATTATTCTTTAATATATCTTTTGAAATGAAAGTTTTTTAAACTTAAAATTAACTTATATAAATCCATATGATTTTATATTTAATTTTTTATTAAATAAATAATAATAAAATTTCAAACTCGTGATTCACTTGGTCATTAAAATTTTTATGCCATGTTAATAAACCATTTCAATCTAAGATAAGTTATATTATTTTCTAACACAAAATAAATTAAGGTGAAAATATATGTCTTCCAATTCAATCCAAATATTATGAATATATCGAAAATGGGAAACATAACAAAAGAATGTTCTCAAATCTTGAAAAACCCTACTATCAGACAAACACTAGATCATGATTTGCAAGAGAAGAAGATCAAAACCTTCCTCCTAAGTCCTAATTAATAATCAACTAATTAAGATAATTAATAAGCTAGCTGGAAGCTATGGTCCCTAAAAAGAAAAATGAAATAAGAAGAAACAAGGAGGGGGGGGGGGGGGGGGGCTGTTACTTGAATGTATTAAGCGGCCCTTTCCTCCCCTAACCTCTCCAATATTATTTTTCTTCCTTTTGGATTGTATATGGTTTAATTAATACGAAAATCAACTCATGACCTCCAAGGGATATATACTTCTCGATCCACACACACACGTCCTCTCTGCACATATATGGGCCTGAGGTGTCTGGAGAAGCATGCCAAGTGTCGCGAACTCATGCATAGCATCGATCCTTGTAATTAAGAAGTGGTGCGTCCACACAAGGGGAATTGTGGCCTATGTAGTTAAAATGATTTATTTCCCTTTCTCCTATATCAGGGTTTAAGTTCTATTTATATATACTTGTCACTCATGCGGTGTTTTACATGCTCACTGGGTTTGCAGGATATTCAATGAGTCCGGGAATTAGTTGTGGTGCACGCAAGCTGGTCCGGACACTCTAAATTACCAAAAAAAAAAAAAAAAAGAAGTGGTGCGTCCGCAGTAGCTTTCCGCAGTTTCTTCAAGTAAGCACGAAAGGTTGTACTTAAGAGGTGTCCAAACTCCCGGAATTTAAAGGGTTGGCAGCTGGGTGATATTGGTTGAGTTCTTCCTTGGGTAGGAAGAGTTTTGATGCCAGTTTGCACATAGCTTTAAAGCCTGTTTGGATTACGATAATTATTGAGATTTAAAATATTTTTTATTTAAAAATATATCAAAATAATATATTTTTTATTCTTTTAAAAAAATAATTTATTATATTAGCACATCAAAACGATTAAAAAAAATAAAAAAATAATAATTTTAACAAAAAAAATTAATTTTAAAAAATACGATATACACCATGTTTTCAAACAGCCATTTATCACAGAAGTATAGGATTGCCGGTTTGTCCTCAGAATGTGTGGGAGTGCTTCCAACGAAGAAAGGAAGCATGGAAAAGAAAGCCATGGAAATGTCACCAAAATGCATATATATATATATATATATATATATATATATATATATATATATATATATATATATATATATTGATGAAAACTGAAGGGATTCTGAGTATCATGATGATGATCAAACTCAATTAGATGAGAATCTGACCTAGAGGACCTAACAAATAGTTTATGAAAGAGTGAAATAGGTTTAATTAGGTTTAAAAAAAAAAATCTGAGCACACTAAAATTAAGTTAGTATCTTAAAATAAAAATATGATATATTTAGTTGTTAGATCAAACTCAACTCTAATAATTAGATGAGAATCTGACCTAAATATATTATATAAATAATTATATAAATAACTTAGCAGATGTTTTATGGATGAGTAAAATTAATCTAATTAAGTTTAAAAAGAGATTTGATCATGCTAAATTAAGTTATTAGTTTAAAATGAAAATATAAGATATCCAATTATTAGATGGAGCTTAACTTCAATATTATTTTTAAATTTTTTTATTTAAAACAAGACATTTAAAAAATATAAAGTAATGTAGTTGTGGAATAGTGATTCATTAATCCACGGATTGACTTGTGACAAATATAATATCATCTTAAAAAATATTATGACATATTAAATTTGTAAAACTCATATTTTTAAAACATGAATATGTTGTTTTTCAAGCATGTAAAACCCGAATAAGACTTAGTTGATTCAACTTCAATATTTTTTTTTTAATTTTTTTTGTTCAAAACAATGTCTTTTAAAAATATAAAAAGGTATGATTTTAAAATAGTTACCCATCAGTCCCGAATTGACAAAGAAACCTGTGAAAAATATAATAACTATCTTAAAACTTATATCAGTCATTTTATTTTAAAAAAAAAAAATTTGTGCTGATAATTGAAAAATACTGCGAGTACTCATTACTCTTGACTTGCACATAAATTGGATCGTTATCCAGTTATATAGTCTCCTAGACTGGTTCGTTAAGATTCCAAAGATCTAAAGCATGAAATTTCATCCCGACACTAGGCGGTAACAACAAAAGACTTGATCCAAGTGTCAATTTAGCCTAAGGCTTAACCCCTAAAATATTGTTCCAAGATTTCTGACATTGTTTTGGGGAGAAAAAGATCGGATTTTTCTTACCAGCTTGGCACGGGTTAGACCCAGATTATCGAATTGTCTCACTAAACTATACTAAATTTTATAACTATAGGTCCATTAAAAAAAAAAAAAAAAAGCTAAATGATATGGGGATTTTATTGTAGTTCCAGACACAGATTACTGTAGATTGTGACAGTAAAATTTACATGGGTATGGAGTGTAATTAAGAAGATCATGGAGAGTGTTTTAGTATTTTCATGTTGTCTTTTTTTATTTTTTTTATTTGAAAAGTTTTTGGCATGTTTTCCACACGTTACAGCGAGTGGGTGGCGCCCACACCATTAAAGTGGTGCATGAGACGCCTCCTGAAAGCCAAATCTAGTCATAAACTATCTAGATAGATACGCAAACATGTCATCTTCCATATGGTGCGGTGCGTGTAGATAGATCATAGTTGAATTGTCGTTAACATTGATTGTTTGTATTTTTTCTTTTTTTCCTCTCTCCTAACAATTAAAGTGCACAATTATTTTGTATTTGTTTGTTGTTTGCTTTGGTCTAATAAGGGTAAACTCTTGAGTTTTGCATGGCCACCAGATCCTAGTCGCTTATATTTGGTATGTTACCTAACACAAGTTTAAAATATTCTCTAATCTCCTAATATTCTTTTGATATTCTTTTTTTTTTTTTTAAACATTGACCCGCTACATTAGGCCGGCCAATATGCTATTTAGTATTAAAACTCGTTGAGTGGTTGGATAGCGTGGACTTTCACATTTTGGGTGGATGGAAGGAATGATAAGCATATATATGTTAGTACAAAGAACAGAATTTCAGGACATAGTCTTCAAACTTCCAGTATAGTACTCGACCGTTTTAATTTTATTGGTCCAGCACAAGTTCTTGACAAGGAGTACAAAGGAATTCTAGAAGAAGAATAAGAGGAGCAGGTAAGAGACCAATTCAAACAATATTTTTAATTTCTCACGCCTTGAGACATGGCTGACATACTGTATTCAATTTGACATGCTGTATATATATAATAAATTCTGTAAAATAAGAAATCTTATAAGGTGCGTTTATTTGAATAGGGACACCTCTGCCCTATCTTAATCTTTCTTGATCCCTTTGCCGGCCCTATCACATTCTTTCTTGCTTCACTTAATCAAAGAAATTTGATATGTTTACCCCCTAGAGTAGAATGGTACGTGAGTATGTACATGGTGCATATAGTGGAACACGTACGTGGGGGTGAATAAGGAATGGGTCTTTGTTAGTTACTATGGTTGCTAGAAACTAGTGTAGTGGTAGGAATATTTCCTTATTGTTAGTTTCGTATTATTAGTGCTTTTCTATTTTTAAGCAAGTTGTTTACCTTTCTCAGTTTAGTCGGCTATAAAATATAGCCAATAGATTGTTTTGAATTATGCAGAAAATAATAAATAACATCCTTCCTACTCTTGCCTCTTCTTCTCTTATTTCCTGATTATTTTATGGTTGATAGTAAATTACACATCAGTTGGTATCAGAGCCAGGTTACACCATGGACACCAGAGGGAAATCCAACGTTGAGTTCCACAGCGAGGTCAATGAAGCTTTGGCTAGACACAAATCCAACTTCGATCAGGTGCATGGCACTTTACAAACTATATTGACTGAGTTACAAGCCTTACACATCTCCAGGTCCTCCAGAGCTGAACCCATTTGCTCTTGCTGAATCATCAGGTCACAACTCAGGAACCCATCAATCCTCACATAAATTGAATTTTTCAAAATTCAGTGGGGAAGATCCAATGGGGTGGATTTACAAATCTGAGCAATACTTTGAGTACAACAATGTTTCACTTGTCCAACGAGTGCCGCTTGCCTCCATCTAGAAGGAATAGCCTTACAATGGCATCCATGGATAACTAAATTCCAGGGACCATTAACATGGGAGGAATTCACCAAATCCATTCTTCGACGTTTTGGTCCAACTAATTTTGAAGACCCCTCTGAAGCTCTTTCAAGACTACGACAAACTACCACCATTGCAGTCTATCAATAAGAGTTTGAAAAACTCTCCTATCAAGTTGATGGCCTTCCAGAAACCTTTCTTATCAGTTGTTTTATTGCAGGTCTAAGAGATGACATTCGCCTGGATGTCAAGATTAAGTATCCAACAACACTATCTAATACCATCGGTGTCGCAAGGTTGATTGAAGAACGAAACCAACTTCAAAAGAAGGTAACACACCCTTATCGGATCCAACCAATTACAGCTACAAAAAAAACTAGCATGAGTAATATTGTCGGGGTACTTGGACCTCCACCGAATTTATGGCAAAACATGAATCCCACATCAAATGTTAGATGTATTTCCACCAAGGAAGCACGAGAAAAAGGCTTATGCTACTATTATGATGAGAAGTTCATTTCGGGTCATCGCTGCCAACGACCCCAATTATTCATGATTTGTGATACAAATGATCAAGATTCTGTGGAACAATCGGAGTTACTACAAGCGGCAGAGGACCAAAAAGCTATTCCTGAAATTTCCTTCCATGCAATTACAGGTACAACTCATCCTCAAACCCTTCGGGTGATAGGAAGATTGAGGAGCAAAGTCATGGTATTGATAAACGATGGAAGCACACACAACTTTATCGATCAATCCATAGTCAACAAATATGAGTTACCTATGGTTCCTAATAAAAAATTCCAGGTGACAGTAGCCAACAGGGAGAAGATAGATTGCACAGGGTTATGCCCATCATGATACAAGGACAGATTGTTATAGCAGATTATTCTATTCTTCCAGTAACAACGTGCCCAGTAGTATTGGGAGTGCAGTGGCTTATGACACTAGGTCCGGTGGAGACAGATTATAAAAGACTCACCATGTCTTTCAAAAAAGATGGGAATTTATATGTTTTCAAGGGTTGAAACAATTAGGACTACAAGTTTTGACAGAAAAGGAGTTCAATACTATGTACGTCTCTAGCCAATTCTTTGCTATCATTCTAGTAGGCTCCATTACCCAACCATATTCACATCCATCTGAAATAGCCCAACTCTTATCCAACTTCTCTCACGTTTTCAACCTTCCTACATCCTTACCACCTAAACGATCACATGACCATCAAATTATGATGCAGCCCAATGTCCAACCAGTCAGTGTAAGACCTTACAGATATCCATATTATCAAAAGACCGAGATTGAACGGATGATGAAAGAGCTATTACACGCAGGATTCATACACCTCAGCCATAGCCCATTCTCCTCACCGATCTTGTTGGTCAGAAAAGCAGACAGGAATTGGCATTTTTGCATAAACTATTGAGCTCTAAATGATCTTACCATCAAGGATAAATATCCTATTCCAGTCATTGATGAACTTCTTGGCGAATTACATGGAGTAAAAAAAATTTTCCAAGCTCAATCTTCGAGCTGGTTATCACCACATCAGAGTACAAAAAGACGACATTCCAAAAATGACATTTAGAACGCATGAAGGCCACTATGAGTTTATTGTCATGCCGTTTGGACTTACCAACGCACCTGCAACCTTCCAAGGACTTATGAATGATCTCTTTCGTCTTCACTTACATAAATTCATTGTTGTCTTCTTTGACAACATTTTGGTGTATTCAAAATTCTTGGGAGGATCATTTAAGTCACCTACACACTGTTTTGACAATCTTGTCTACTAACAGTTTATTTGTAAAGGAATCTAAATGCAGGTTTGGGGTTACTTCAGTTGATTATTTAGGCCATTTCATATTAGAGCAAGGAGTTTATGTCGATCCGTCCAAAATTGTAGCAGTTCTGGAATGGCCAACTCTAACCACAATTAAAAGGGTTCGAGGATTTTTAGGTTTAGCCAGGTACTACCGAAAATTTATTCGGAATTTTGGTGCCATTGCTGCTTCCCTCAATCAATTATTATCAAAAGATGGGTTCAAATGGAACGACATGGTAGAAAAGGCGTTCAACGATTTAAAACAAGCATTAACATCTCCTCTAATTTTGGCTCTACCAAATTTTACACAACCGTTTGTCATTGAGTGTGATGCTTGCGGAGTTGGTACAGGAGCTATGATTTCTCAAAACAATCTTCCCCTAGCTTACTTTAGTGAGGCTCTTAAAGGTTCGACTCTAACTCTCTCCACATATAAAAAAGAGATGTTAGCAATTGTGAAGTCCATTAAGAAATGGAGACCATATTTGCTTTACAAACCATTCATTATGCGTACAGACCAACAAAGTCTCAAATATTTGTTAGAGCAACGCATTACTACACCGACTCAGACCCGTTGGCTACCAAAGATTATGGGATATGAATATATCATTGAGTACAAGAAAAGAGTTGACAACCAGGCGGCTAATTCTCTCTCACGGGTAACTGAATTTTAGTTTCTGTCCATTTCTACTCTACATGTTGATTGGTGGCAGAAGCTTCAACATGAAGTGGCACATGATCCATTCTTTAAGACCTTGGTTGACAGTACATCTCCCACTGCTACATTTTTAAACCGAGATGGAGTTTGGCTCAATAAGGGTAAGAGTTATTTGAGTCCCGCTTCCTCTTTGCTTCAAGATATCATTATGGAATGTCATTCTTCTCCTACGAGAGGACATTTTGGATATCATAAAACACTATTTCGACTCAAACAAAGCTTCTCTTGGCCACAAATGCATGGGACAATCAAATAATTTTTGAGAAGTTGTGATGTTTGTTAGCGATACAAAACAGATTCCATGCGACCTGCTGGATTACTTCAGCCATTATCAATTCCTGACAGGGTATGGACTGACATATCCATGAATTTCATTAAAGGGTTGCCGCCATCCAGTGGTCGTACGGTGGTTACGGTTGTTGTTGATCGTTTGTCTAAATATGCACATTTTGTTCCCATGAAACATCCATATACAGCTGCCACGGTTGCACAAGCTTTCGTCTCTCACATAGTCCGGCTGCATGGAATCCCAGCTTCCATAGTTAGTGATCGGGACTGAGTATTTATTAATTCTTTTTGGCGCACACCGTTTTGGCTTCAGGGAACTGAGTTATGCATGAGTTCAAGTTACCACCCTCAAATTGACAGGCAGATAGAGGTGATTAATCAGGTCTTGAAGCAGTACTTGCGGTGTTTTCCAGGGGACCAACCACACAAATGGATTGACTGGATTCCATAGGCAGAATTTAGCTATAACACCTCAGTCCATTCAGTAACCAAAATGACACCTTTTGAAGCAGTGTATGGAGTTCCACCTCCAAACTTATTTATGTATGTTCCGGGAACTTCCAACATATAGGTTGTTGATGGATATTTGCATAATCGAGATGTCATCCTATGTGAGTTGAGAAAGAATCTCTCATTAGCTCAAGCGCGGATGAAATGTTAAGCGGATCAGCGACGTCGTGAGGTTAGCTATAAGGTGGGCAACTTTGTATACCTGAAACTACAACCTTACCGACAGACATCGGTGGCATTTCACTGCTCTTTGAAGCTGTCACCCCAGTATTTTGGTCCATATCAAATCACAGAAAAAGTTGGACTGGTAGGTTATCGTTTGGCTTTGCCTTTAGGTTCTTTGATTCACAACGTCTCTCATGTTAGCATGTTAAAAAAACATGTTGGCCCCGTCACTACCATCTCTACTCAGCTTCCTCCTGTGACTGATGAAGCCACCATTCTCCCTTAACCTGAAATAGTTCTTGATCGCAGAGTCATCCAAAAAGGCCAATATCGTCCCAAGGTTGAAGTTCTCATTAAATGGAAAGGCGCCTCAGATGATGATGCCACTTGGGAAGTTGAACGCCGCTTGGCTAAGTCCTATCCTGCATTCCTTGCGGACAAGGAATCTTAAGGGTGGGGAATTGATATGTTTACCCCTGCAAAGTAGAATGGTACGTGGGTATGTGCATGGTGCATATAGTGGAACACATACGTGGGGGTGAATGAGGAATGGGTCTTTGTTAGTTACTGATGGTTGCTGGAAACTAGTATAGTGGGAGGAATATTTCCTTATTGTTAGTTTCGTATTGTTAGTGCTTTTCTATTTTTAAGCAAGTTGTTTACCTTTCTCAGTTTAGTCGGCTATAAAATATAGGCAATAGGTTGTTTTGAATTATGCAGAAAATAATAAATAACATCCTTCTTACTATTGCCTCTTCTTCTCTTCTTTCCTTATTCTTTTATGGTTAATAGTAAATTTCACATCAAAATTCAACATGATTTTTTCTAGTTTCGAAAGAAGTGTATATTGCCTATTATAATGAAAAAGACCTTATCTCTACCATATATATATTTTATTATTTTATGAAATTAGAAGACAATATATATTCAGTTTGAGATCTCTTATATTAAAGTTGATGACATATGATTTACCTCCTAGTTAGCTTTATTTGTGAATGTTTTCTAAATTGTGGCTTTGATACAAATGGGTGACTCTATCGATCCAAACATGTGAGGATATAAATTATAGAATGTTTCCTATTAAACGAATGATCATATATATATATATATATATTCTTTTCTAGATTAGTTATGATGGTGTCTATCTCTTATTCTTTATACATCAAAGACTAATATGGCATAAAAAGTTGTTTCTTATAAATAATTTATGATAAAAATGAGTTAAAAGAACTTTAAATTATAAATATGTTTGATAAAAAAAAATGATTTGAAACCAATTTTTAAAAAAAATTAAAAGAAATGTATAGTATTTGTAATCAAAATCTACAAGAGTTAAGAATTAAAAACTTCAACTTTTGATAAAAACAAAATTCTGATTTAAATTAAAATAAATATATTTATGACTTTTTTAAAAAAAAAATAAGAAGTTAATAAAATACTTAAATTAATCATATAGAACATGACCTAAATATTTACCTTGATTGAATCTTAAACAAGCCATCAACACTGAAATTTATATATTCATGGGAATCTTTTTCCTCACTTCTTTTAGAATTAAAGCCTTTTTATGCGCCATGAGGTAGGGAAAAAATCAACTTACCTCCAAGCACGTACGCATGGCCCACGAACCACAGTTGGTGGATGGTTTTTCTTGTGCAATTTTCATGGCAGAAGTAGCTAGCTCTATATAAGAGCTTCGCAACGAAGGTAGAATTCCAAATACACAATTGATAACTACACAAACTTTTGGGAAACGACCAAGTTAAATAGTAGCTGAAATGAAGATTGAAACTGAAGTAATCTCCAACGAGATCATCAAGCCATCTTCTCCAACCCCAGATCACCTTCGCCATTACCAGCTCTCCTTTCTTGATCAAATCTCTCCCCCAACCTATAACCCTCTGCTCCTCTTCTATCCAGCAGACGGTGATGTCAAGATCAGCAACATAGAGAAACCTAACCAGCTCAAGCAATCCTTGTCTGAGGTCTTAAACCTTTACTATCCCTTAGCCGGACGTATTAAGGACAACCTTTTCGTAGAGTGCAACGATGAGGGCATTCCATTTTTCCAGGCAGAAGTCAAGTGCCGACTTCCACAAGTTGTAGAGAATCCAGATCCTAGTGAACTCAACAAGTTGATCCCATTTGCACTAGATGATGCTGAAGAGCTGCCTCTAGGCATCCAGTACAACATCTTTGAGTGTGGTGGAATTGTTATTGGTCTGTGCATCTCGCACAAAGTTGGAGATGCATCATCACTTTTCACGTTTATCAAATATTGGGCTGCCACTGCTCGTGGAGAAGCAGATCATATATCAAGACCAGACTTTATCTCTGCAACTCTCTTCCCACCTATTAACATATCAGGGTTTCAACCAGCCACTGGTATCACTAAAGAAGAAGTTGTGACAAGAAGGTTCGTGTTCCGCTCCTCTTCAATAGAGCAGCTAAAAGAAAAATGCAGTCCTGCAAGTGGAAGCTTGGACAATCAGCGACCACCATCACGTGTTGAGGCCTTGTCAGTATTCATATGGCAACGCTTCACTGCTGCCACTAAAGTAGAATCAAGACCTGAAAGAATTTACTCCATGGTTCATGCAGTGAACCTGCGCTCGAGGATGGAACCTCCGCTCCCAGAATACTCCTTCGGAAACTACTGTCGGATTGCATTCACAATTCCATCCAATGATACTGGCGAGGAAAACTACAATCTTGCTAGTCAGATCAGAGTCTCAATTGGTAAACTTGACAAAGAATACGTGAAGAAACTTCAAAGGGGCGGTGAGCACTTGGGCTTCATCAAAGAACAAGCCGCAAGATTTCTCAGAGGTGAGGTGATTCATTTGAACTTCACAAGCTTGTGCAGGTTTCCTTTGTATGAAGCTGATTTTGGGTGGGCGAAACCTATATGGGTAGGCTCTCCAAGTCTCACCTTCAAGAACCTAGTTGTTTTCATGGACACTGCATCAGGTGATGGAATAGAAGCACTTGTGCACTTGAAGGAGGAAGACATGGCCAAATTCCAAGAGGATGAGGAGTTGCTTCAGTATATTGTACCAACCAAATGTTAAGCAGACTACATTAATTACATATCGTTATTAGTATATTGGTAAGTACTTTCTTAATTAGGTTTGGTCCTTATGGTGGTTTCGACTGTGTTGAATCAATCTGGGTAATATTATAAGCTTTTCGAAGTATTATTAATTTAGCATGTAAATTCAACAAATTAAAATAAAAGAAGAAGAAGAAAGAACTCGCAACATAGATTATGTTTCAAATTTGGCTATTCATTTTGAATTAAATAATCTGAATTATGGGAGAAAAATAAAATAATAAAGATTATGTTTTAAATTGTTACCGTTTATATATATTATAAACTGAATCTTGTCTATTCAATTTAAATTTAATATTTTATTATGTTTCCAAGAAAATAGAATATCTCAATTCATTTAAGAGAATGTCTTGAATTTGTCAAACGCTCCATTTAATGCACGAAGAAGAGGTTAATTGCTTGAAATTGGTTGGTGCAGCTTGCGGATGAAAGAACATGCGCCTGCAGTGCAATTTGCCTTACCATTTGTAAATCCAACAAAACAAAGAAAAGATACAGCAATAGCAATAGTTATCGTAGCATAACAATATACAAGTAGTAATTATTCTAATATGTTACAAGCTCCTTATTTCTTAACAAATTTATACTAGTATAAACAAAATTAGGATTATAAAAACAAATCCAAAATGGAACATTGAGAAATAAAAAGCAGAAAACATATTCTCAATCCAGTATAATTGCATCAAAAATGAATTAGTACCTAATATGCTAGATAATTCATACTATTCTACATTATAGTCCTTGCCAAACCTTTCACTAAAACTTTCCTTTATTACCCATTTTTCACCGCACATAATATATATATATATATATGAAGCCTAGAAAATTATTCAAGATTAGGGTGAAGAACTAAGATGATAAGTGGAAAAATTCGATGATTAAAATGTATAAGATTGGTCAAATTAAAACCCTGTTTTGACTGGAAAAAAAGCTCCACTAGTGAAAATATTTTTATTTTGGGTAAAGAAACACAAATTTGGATGGGTAATTAAGGATTCAATGAGAATCTTAAAAGGCTTAATTAATTTTATTAAAGACTTAAATGCAAGAAAAAAATTTATTTGAAGTCAATTTTGAGCTTTAATTTGAAGAAATTAAAGTCTGGAGGTCAATTTGTAATTTTAAAGAGTTAATTTGGTCAAATTAGAGGTTTAATTGCATAAATATTTTATAAGAGACTAGATTGTAGCTTAAAAAGATGGCATTATTGTTGTCACAAAGAAAGAGAGGTCAATCTATACGAGGGATGTGTAAATCACGTAAGAGATGATCTAATCAAAAAACCTCGGCAACAGTTGAAGTAAGGGCATGATACTCAAATTCACAGCTAGAGTGAGATATCGTAGGTTGCTTTTTGGCACTCCAAGAAACAAGGTTGTCACCAAGATAGATGGAATAACCAGAAGTAGAGTGCCTAGTGTCAAGGCATCTAGCCCAATCAGCATCAGAGTACGTAGTAATGCGAATAAAAAAGGAGGTAATGAATAAAAGGTCATAGTGAAGAGTGCCCTTGACATATCGAAGGATGCGCTTCACAACTTGAAAATGTTCATCGGTTGGAGCATGCAAGTATTGGCTGAATGAGTTTTCTGAATGAGCAATGTCAGGACTAGTGATGGTCTAGTATTGCAGGGCACTAACAAGAGAACAATACAAAGTGATATCTACAAATAGTGAACCAGCAGAGGAAAGATATTGAGTGATAACTATAAAAGTGGATATCAGTTTGAAATCAAGGAGTTGAGCCCGCGTAAGAATGTTGAGAGCATACTTGGTCTAATTGAGAAAGAGTCTTGTTGAGGTAGAGGTGGCTTCAAGACCAAGAAAGTAACTGAGAGAACCTAAGTTCTTTGGTGGTGAATTCTAAGTGAAGCTGTTGAGAAGAGAGTTATTGTTGCTAGTGAGAATAATATCATCAACATAGAGTAAGAGATAAATGATGTGCTGCTAGCAATGCAGAACAAATAAAAAGGTACCAGGATGAGTACAGGTAAAACCAAGTTTTAAAATAAATGAGCTGAACCGTTGAAACCAAACACGCATAGCCTATTTTAGGCCATAAAGAGCTTTCTTAAGTTAGCAAATATGCTGAGGAAAATAAGGATCAACATATCCAGGAGGTTGCTCCATATAGACATGTTCCTGCCAAATACTATGAAGAAAAGCATTTTTAACATCAAATTAGTGAAGAGGCCAACCATGAGTGATGGCTAATGAAAGCATTATACAAACAATAAAAGCTTTGACAACTGGACTAAAGATGTCAGTGTAGTCAATACTAGGGAGTTGAGTGTATCCTTGGCAACAAGACAGGCCTTAAATCGGTCAGTAGATTTGTTAGACTGATACTTTTTATGAAAAAAACCATTTGGAACCTATAATGTTTGTTTTGGGAGGCCGAGGAACAATATCTCAGGTGCAATTTCCATGGAGAGCATTGAGTTCTTCATCTATAACAGCGAGCCATGCAGGGTTTTTGGCAGCAGTCTTGAATCCATGGGGCTTAGATGCAGTGAGGAAGGCATGTAAGAGACCTAAAACATGTTGACTCAAATAAGCAAGATAATGTTGACTCAGATAAGAGCTGGGTCGCAGATGTCGCAGTGAATAAGACCTAAAATAGAGTTGAATCGAGTATTATTAGTAGAAAATGAAAGTTTATGACTTTTAGCAATCTAACATGTAACACAAATAGCAAGATCAAGCAAAATAGAAGTAAGGGATAAATGTCTTTTTTATTTAATAAAGAAATAATATAGTGGTTAACATGACTAAGACATGCATATTATATATCATATGACGTTGTAAGGACATATTTATTTAGGACAGAAATGAGAGCAACATTGCCTCACTCTAGCACATAAAGATCGTCATCACATATTTCGATTGCCACCATTATTCTTGTGATCTTGTTCTATATAATAAAAGAAGAGTAAGTAAATGTGACCAAAAGAGGAAAGTCTTTAGTCGATTTACTAATGGGCATGAGATTTTTGGTGAGATGTGGTACCAATAAAACATCAAGTAATTTTAAATTTGGAGAGGGTTGAGAGGTACCCGTATGGGTGATGGGAAAAGGAGCCTCATTTCCCACAATAACCTTATCCTTAGCAACATATTACTCAAAGGTGGTGAGTGCAGTTGAATCTGAAGTCATGTGAGAACCATCAATGAAACCAATGCAACCTTAGCATTGAAGAAAAGGAATGAGCTAACTTTTTAAGAGAAAAATATTTGTGGTCAAGAGCTTAATGGTGATCATGTAAAACCATGATATTGAAGGAGAGGGGCTCTGCCATGAGGAAGAAGGGAGGAAGATTTTTAGAATTTAACCTAGAAGAGCTCAAAAACCTTGGCATTAAAGAAGAGAAATGAGCTAGCCTTTTTAGAGCAAAATATTTGTCGCTAAGAGTTTAATGGTGATCATATGAACCATGATATTAAAGGAGAGGGGCTCTGCTATAAAAAAGAAGGGAGGAAGATTTTTAAAATTTAATTTAAAAAAGCTCTCCATGAGAATGTGATGAGAAAACCACATTTTAAGATAAAGATTATGTTTTATTTATATAGAGAATGTTTACATGTATACCTTGCCTATTAAAAAGGAAAGAATTATAATATAAATATAATATATTATATTCCTATAATTATAAGCTAAGAATCAGGAAGGGATTACGGATAATCCCCAACATTCAGTCGTAAAAAATATATCAAATTTGATATGAATCACTACAAGTTAAAGTCATAGAATAAAAAACTGCTTGCAGTGGTGTGCAAGGAAAAAGGGGAAGGTGGTGTCATATACTGTAAGAGAAAAATTAAACAAAGCATACATCAACCTTAAAAGGCATAAAATTATTAAATAAAAAAAAATATGCAATCAAGATCTAGCTGCGACAAATCATACGACATTTCCCTGTTTAAAAATGAATAATTAAATCAAATCATAAGATTTGTTGACGTATAGTGAAATCATTTACTAACTACAACCCCACTAATTTTATTTTGAAAATTCTTTTAATTGACACAGAATTAAAACGTTCATCTAAATAATTGATCACAAAAAGGTGGGATATATCGCTTATCCATGCCTGTGATCTTTTATTTTTCCTTTCTTAATTTGTATATTTTTCCTTCTTAATTTGTATTTTGAAATGACCTGTCTTGTGGTCTTTCTGTTTCATTCTATAATGATTTTTTCAAAAAATATATATATAAAAAATATATATTGAAATCTCACCCGACAGCTTAAGTTATTAGATTGAGATGGTTCTTTGACATGGTATCAAAGCCATTATAATCAAGCGGTCCCGAGTTCGAATCTCACCTTCCCCGTTTATTTGATAAAAATTAAGCACAAGGTAATATAGATTTGTGTAAGTTTCAAGTCCAAAAAGCTTTCATTTAAGTTGGTGTGTTAAAAATAATATAAATGATTTTTTAATATGTTTTTCATAAAAAAAAAAAAAAAGAAGAAGAAGAAGAATGGTTTATGCCACTTGTTATAGTGCTTAATTACCAGAAATATAAGTCAGTTAGACAAAAATAATAATTACACTATAAATAAACTATATATATATATATATATATATATATATATATATATATAAAAACTCAATCAAGTATATATATTTTTAATTGTTTTATTAGTACATTAATTTTTTAAAAACAATCAATTTCCGTACAACCTCAATCAATTATCTGATATGTCTTGTTTGATATTAACTTGTTGTTGGCGCACCAACTTCACTTTATGTCAATCAAGCACTCCTTTTTGTTCACGTAACTTTTTTCTATCAGGACAGTTTCATCAATATTTTTTTTCCAGTAAAGTTACTCTCCAAATTAATGTTATATTTAATAAATGAAAATATCCTCAATTAAAATAAATCATGTTAAAAGAAAGCTCTTTTAATTAATAGGAAGTTATATGTACTATGGTTAAAAACTATTTTATGATTAATTAAAATAAATAAATGATTTACAAATTCAACTAAGATATTTATCATGGATTTGACACCGTTTGTTTCCAAAAAAATAGTTTTTTTTTTTAAAGTGAATTCCTTGAAAAGTGAATTTTAAAAAAAAATAAATTAATTTTTGATATGTGGTAGTGATATGAAAAATAAACTGGAAATTACTAGATTTACACAATCTCATGAAATGAAAAAAATTAAAATTCATGTATTTAATTGAGAAAGGCTAAAAGTTGGTATAGCACTCCTGTATATTTTTTTCTTAATATGTCCTATTTATTTTTGTATTTTAAAAATGTTTTTGGAAAAATTTAAAAAAAAATTATTTGCTTCAAATTAATTTATTTTTTTATGTTTTTAAATCATTTTGATGTGCTGATATTAAAAAAAATTATTTTAATATATTTCTAAAGTAAAAAATACTTTAAAAAACAACTATTACTACGTTTCAAGACACCACCTAAATATCTAAAATATATAAATAAAACAATCAATAAAATCCAGAAAACAAATATTTGATTAAACATTTTTAAAAAAAATTAGTACACCAATATATATATATAAAGACTCTAAAACGCGTAGGTTTTTTACCGTAGCAGGTTTTTTTTTTGTAGCAGTTCTTTTTTTTTTCGCTTTTGTTTCTTCTTCTTTTTTTTTACATGTTTTTTTTTCTTTTTTTTTTACCCAAAATTGACTTCTTCTTCTTTTTTTCTTTTTTTTAATTTTTTTTCAAAATTATCTTAGCTAATGTTTTTAAATATTGAGCTGGTTAAAAATTTAACTATGTACTTTTTTTCTTTAAAATATTGTGAATTGCTATAATATTCTCATACATTGTTTTTTTTTTTTTTTATGATTTGTTTATTCTTTTCTTTTTCAAGATGGTATTTGTAGATTTTATTTTTTTTATATTAAGTTGGTTGAGAATTTAGCTTTGTAGTTTTTTAAAAAAAAAAAAAAAAACAATATGGATTGCTACAGTGTTTCCCCTACATAGTTTTTATTTTGATGCAGTGTTTCCCCACATATTTTATTAAAATATTATCTTTATCGAATTTATTTTTTCAATACTGAGGTGGCTAATAATCTAACTTTAGCTTTTCCCCGCATGTTTTTTTATTTTTTTTATTTGTTTTTCTTTTTTTCCAAAATTTTCATTTTTTAAATATTTTCTTTTTTTTTTTTTCCAGAATTATTTTTGTTGATTTTATTTTTTTACTATTGAGTTGGTTGAAAATTTAGTTTTTTGTTTTTTTCCATAAAACACTATAGCTTTCCCCACGTGTTTTTTTTTTCGCTTTTGTTTCCTTTTTTTACATGTTTTTTTTTTCATTTCTTTTACCCAAAATTGACTTCTTTTTATTTTTTTAAATAATCTTTGTCAGTTTTTTTTTATATATTGAGCTGGTTGAGAACTTAGCTTTGTACCTATTTTCAAAAAAAAAAAACACTGTGGATTACTAAAGTGTTTCCTTTACATGGTATTTGTTTGGCTGCAGTGTTTCCCCCACATGTTTTTTTTTTTTAAATTATCTTTGTTGAATTTATTTTTTTAATATTGAGTTCGTTGAGAATTTAGCTTTAGCTTTAGCTTTAGCTTTAGCTTTAGCTTTCCCCATGTTTTGTTTTTCATTTTTTTAAAATTTTTTCCAAAATTATCTTTCTTCTTTATATTTTCATTTTTTTTTCATAATTATTTTTGTTGATTTTACTTTTTTACTATTGAGCTGATTGAGAATTTAGTTTTTTAATTTTTTTCTTTAAAACACTAGATTGCTACAATGTTTCTCTACATCGTTTTTTATTAAATAATTTTTTTTTCAGAATTATCTTTTTCGATTTTATTCTTTTCATATTAAGCTGATTGAAAATTTGGCTTTGTAGTTATTTAAATCACTGTAGATTGCTACAGTGTTGTCCCACATGATTTTTGCATTGCCACAATGTTTCCCCACATGTTTTTTTTGTCGATGTTTTTTTTTCAAATATGTTTTTGTCAAATTTATTTTTTTCATACTGAACTGGTTAACAATTTAGCTTTTTTTTCCTTAAAACACCGTTGATTGCTACAATGTTTTTCCATATGATTTTTTTTTATGTTTTTTTTAATTGTCTTTGTCGTTTTTATTGCTTTTAATATTGAGCTGATTAAAAATTATAACTTTAGATTTTCTCATAAAACATTATAGATTGTTATAGTTTTCCCTGCATGTTTTTTTTCCTTTCGTTTTTTTTATATTTGTCAAAATTATATTTGTTGATTTTTTTTTTTATATTGAGCTGGTTGAGAATTATAATTGTATATTTCCTCAGAAAACACTATAGATTGCTACAGTGTTTTCTTAAATGATTTTAATATTGAACTGGTTGAAAATTTAGCTTTAACTTTCCCCACATGTTTTTTTTTTCATTTTTTTTATTATTTGTGTTTTGATTTTTTTTCTTCCAAAATTGCCATTTTTTTTTTCATTTTTTTGTGTTTTTTTTCGTAATTGTTGTTGTTGATTTTGTTTTTTTTTTTTTTAATATTGAGCTGGTTGAGAATATAGCTTTATAGTTTTTTCCTTTAAAATATTGTGAATGGTGTCGCACATGTGCAGTGTCGCGGCGAAAACATCCACCCTCAAATTTGGCATTATCTAAAAATGTGTGGAATGTGGGGAGACAAGGAATTCTTGTCTTTTACTAGTGAAAAAAATTAGAATGGGAGTCGCCACCTAGTATTTTGGTTACTAGGAACCCTAACTGGTCTTAGAGATCGGGTACGGGGACTGGTTGCGTAAAGGGAAGGTATTAGCACCCCAAATACGCCCTACCTAAGGTAAGCTGCATTGTTTTTATTGTCTGATAAATCTAAAGTCTTGTCGTGCTTTCTAGATGTTGGTCCGTCTGTAATTTAATAAAAGTTCACTTCGGTAAGGAGATCCTTAACTTATTGGAAAATTAACTGTTCTAACCTCAACAAAAAAACTTAATATCCAGAGTATGTCTTACGTATAAGATCATAACCCTAAATATTAAAAGAAAAAAAATAAGTTTTTTAAAATTTTTGAAATATTGGCCTAGTTTTCGTAACTTTAATAAACTGGTTATTAAAGCTCAACATGCATGCTAAAACCTTTTAGTTTTTTTTTATGAAGATACAATATGATTTTTTTTTATTATTTTTTTAGAGAGACTTGGCCATATGCATAAAAAAAATATTTTTTTATTTTTTATTTTTCAATGTCTTGACGAAAACCGTGTAATTTAATACCGTATTTGTATCTTTATAGTATAAAAATACAAACTAATATTAATTAAAATGCAGTAAAAAAATTATGGAAAATCATAGAATTTTTAAAATAATTTTTTGAATTTTTTTTTTGGACCGGGCTGGGACAGGGCTGGACCTCGCAGGCCTAGCTGGGTCACTGGTCCAAACCAGTGACGCGGATAAAGAACATAAAGCACGCGTGAATTTCTTCACGGACTGTGCGAAGGTAATTAAATTACCTTCGCACAGTAACATGCATTTTTTTTTTTTTTTTTGCAGAGTTAGAGAACGGAAGAAAAACAGATCTGGTTTTGAAGAAAGGAAGCTGATGGTTGTGCTAACCTACTCCGCTGGCTTCGTGATTCTGGAGAAGGAAAATCCTATGGTGATGCTGGCCTCCTCTGCTGGTTCCCTGGTTCTGAAGAGAGTGAAGCCGGTGGTGATGGTGGCTTCCTCTGGTATTGGAGAAAGGAGGCCGATGGTTGTGCTACTCTGCTGGGTTGTTCTCCTCTCTCTGCTTCCTTCTCTTTAGTTTCTTATGCTCTTCCTTACGTTCCCCATTGTTTTCTCTTCCTTGCGTTCCCCTCTCCCTCTGTTTTTTCTTTCCTCTCTCGTTGCTTTTCCTTCTCTGTTCTGCTCTCTTCCTCCTCTCTGTCTCGCCTCGTTCTCCTCCTTTATTTTCCCGTTTTCTTTCTGTCCCTGCTCTCCCTTTCTCTTCTTCTTTCTCCTTTCTGTTGTGCAGTGCTGGAGCGGCTGTGATGGAGAATGGCAGTGGCTGCTGGACGAAGAAGATGATGAGCTGAAAATGGCGTTGGCAGTGCTGGTGCGGCTCTCTTCTTTCTGCCCCTTTTTTTTCGTTCGTCTCGGTTTTCTTTCCTCTCTTCACTGTACTCTCCCTTTGTCTCCTTCTTTTTCTCCCCTCGTTCGTCTTGTAATTTGGAGACAGCGAGATAGGAGCCATAAAATGTGCCCCTAATTGGAGCAATTTGCTGCAAAACATATCCCTATTTTACTGCTAAAAACGGCTTTCTTTGAAGGAGACAGTAAATAATGCTCTTTGAGGAAACAACGCCGTTTCAAAATTTCAAAATGAATATTTTCGATTCGGTCCTTGGTTGTTTTGACAATTTTGTAACCAAGCCCCCCAGATGAGTTGTAATTAGATCCCTTGATTTTAGCGTCTTTTCTGGTTTGGTCCCTGGTTTCAGATTCTTTCAATTAAGTCCCTAATTGGCCATCAAACTTCAATAACTATGCAATTAAGCCCCTGATTTGGCCAAATCAACTCTTCAAAATTATAAGAGGAACCTAGAACTTTAATTTCTTCTAATAAAAGCTTAAATTGACTTAAAAATCAATTTTTTTTCTTGCAATCAAACCCTCCATAAATTTAATTAAACCTTAGATAAAATTTAATTGAGTCCATAAACATTTGATTTTGAACTTTTCTTCCTCAAATTGAATTTTTCTTGTCTCCAGGGCTCTCATCAGTAAAAAAATATACTGTCAAATTTTAACTTTTTTTATTTTTGCTCCTAAACCAATTTTGACCTTTCTTCGGCATTCTAGCATCCTTTTCTTGCTTCTATTATTTTTTGGATTTCTTCCGAATATTTTTTTTTTTGTTTTTTCTCATTTTTTTTTATATGGAACCCAAAAATAGATAACAACAGATGGTAACAATTTTTTTTTATGATTTTTTTTACAAATCCATGATAATACACAAGCATGCCACAAGCCCGCGGCATCACGCGGGCATGTCACGCCTTTTACTAATATATTTACTTATTAATATATTATTATATTATAATTATAATTATAATTATATATTATATTATATAACTGTTTTTTTCTTTTTCTTTCTTTTTAATTTTTTTAATGAATTTTTTTTTGTTTGATTTAGTTTATTAATGTTAAATTTTTTTTATTTAGTTATCAGATTTTCATGATACGGATCTCGGGTTTGAGGGTTAACCTAATTTGACGAGTTATTTTTTTTATTTAATTTAGTTTTGTTAAAGTTAATTTTTTTTCTATTTAATTATCAAACTTTCATACTTTCATGACACGTGTCCTGGGCTTGACGGGTTAACTTGGTTTGATGGGTTAACCTAGTTAATTCTGGGTAAACCCGTTATTTTTTTCTATTTAGTTATTAAACTTTCATGATGTGAATCTCAGGTTTTACGGGATAACCTGGTTTAAAGGGTTAACCCAATTAATTCATTTTTTTTCTTTTTCTTCATTAGTTTTTTCCTTCTTGTTGATTTTTTTTCTTTGTTTTTTTAATTAATCTATTTAATTATTACACTTTTATGACACAAATCTTATAGCTAGACCCACATCCAATATTTTTGGATCCGGTTTTAACAGTCAGGCTCAGTTAAACTTGGGTCATGCAAGTTTAATTTTATTATTAATATTATAAATATTACTCTTAGATCATGCGTTGTTGCCAAATCCAAGATTCTTAAGTATAGCTTTGCAGAAAAACTCAAAATTTTTTAAATTTTTATTTTTTTTAATATTTTTATATGCAAAAAAAAAATGACTCGCAGCATCCCACGGGGTCATGTAATAATATATATATATATATATATTATATATATATATAGCGTAATTCCCCATGAGAAATGGGACCACTCAACGTATGGGAGCAATATAATACTCTCATGGCCATGTGTGTCTAATTAATATATATATATATATATAGCGTAACTCCCATGAGAAAAGGATATATATATATATAGCGTAACTCCCCATGAGAAAAGGATATATATATATATAGCGTAACTCCCCATGAGAAAAGGACCTCTCAACGTATGGGAGCAATATAATACTCCCATGGCCATGTGTGGTCTAATTAATTCCTCTTCTATAAGATAAGATATACTTTGCCTGTGTATGGTCGAGAATTCTCCAAGAGAGGATGAAGACTGCAAATGGAACTGATATCTTAGAAAGATAAATTAAAGCCATCTTCTCCAACCCTCGATCACCTTCGTCATTACCAACTCTCCTTTACCGATCAATTATGTCCACCAGTGTATACTTCCTTCGTTTTCTTCTATCCAGCAGATGATGCTGACACCAAATTCGACAACCTTGAGATTCTTGAACAGCTTCAGCAGTCCTTGTCCAATGTCTTAACTCACTTCTATCCACTGGCCGGACGCCTTAAAGACAATATTTACGTAGATTGCAACGATGGGGGGGTCCCATTTCTGCAAGTGCGAGTCAAGTTTAAGCTTGTTCATGTACTTGAGAGTCGAGAACCTGGTGAACTCAACAAATTTCTCCCATTTGAATGTGATGGTGACCACGAATTTCTCTCCGGCGTCCAATTCAACATCTTTGAATGTGGAGGAATCGGTATTGGTTTGTGCATCTCCCACAAGATATCAGATATCTTTTCTTTTTTCGTGTTTTTCAAAAGTTGGGCCGCCACTTTTCGTGGTGAACCTGACCAAGAGCG
This sequence comes from Populus alba, assembly GCF_005239225.2. Lineage (NCBI taxonomy): Eukaryota > Viridiplantae > Streptophyta > Magnoliopsida > Malpighiales > Salicaceae > Populus > Populus alba. The sequence goes on from NC_133293.1 coordinate 7,677,636, forward strand.
TCCACAGTTCGAATCGGCCACGCTCTTCCCCGCCAGGAGTCTCTTTGGATATGACCCAAGAAATGCCATCTTTAAAACGAATATTGTGGCGAAAAGGTTTTTTTTCAGCAAGTCTTCCATAGAGGCACTTATAGCCAAATACTATAAAGCGACAAATACAGAAAAACTGCAACGCCCATCTCCCATTGATGTCTTGTCAGCTTTCCTATGGAGCCGGATCGTAGCTGCAACCATGGTCGAATGGAAAGCAGATACAGTCCATGAACTGGTTCACTACATGAATCTGCGGTCAATCATGTGCCCGCCACGATCAGAATACTCCTTCGGAAACATCTCCTGGGCTGCCAAAACAGTTCCATCCATGGGTGAAGGTTGCAATCTAGTTGGTCAAATAAGAGAGTCGATAAAAAAAGTAGATAGTGAGTACGTGAAAACACTTCAAGGAGGGGGCATGTTGGGTTCGGTGGGAGAGCAAGTCCAGAGAGTTGCGAGAGGGGAGGTGGTACGTTTCACCTTCACTAGCTTATGCGGACTCCCTATATATGAAGCCGATTTTGGGTGGGGGAAGCCGATATGGGCTGGTTCTCCGAGCTTGACTTTCAAAAATCAGATTGCTTTTACGGACACTGTATCTGGTGAAGGAATAGAGGCAAAGGTGCAACTAACTGAGGAAGACATGGTCAAATTCCAAGATGACAGGGAGTTGCTCGAATTAGTTGCCCCAACTGGATGCTAGCTAAAGAGTAAAGACCTCGTATACTGTCATGTTCAGAATAAGTAAAATGGCATCAGATGTTTTGCACTGGAGCAGGTGGTGGTGGTGGTGGTGGTGGTGGTGGTGATGATGTGTGTTGTGGTTATATATGTACATCTTCAATCCTCAAGCATATGCTCTCTCGAGTTTGATTCTCAATTAATTGTTGGCGAGTCCAATGTGTATTTGGACAGACTCTTTATTATTTTCTTGTTTGAATTTACAATTCCTCTATAGTACTGTAATTAACACCTAAAGCCTAATCAAACAACTTACCCTCATGTATTCATTTGTTTTTTCCGCCGTTTCCACCTCCAAAAATCCAATTTCCCTACATTTTTTTCCTACTATCTGAAGCCACTTTTGCTTTAAAAGACTAAAGACTAGCTTTGAAGAAAAAAAACGGGTTCACGAAAATGACATCTATGTTTGAAAAGTAATCTGATATCTAGAAATTAGTTACATCGGTTGATTACTTAAGAATAAATCAATCGATTGAGATTGAGTAATTAATTAAATTAGAATTTTTTTATATTAGTTTAATTTTTTAACTATTTATGACTTCATCTCTATAAAAAAAGTTTGAGATTTAGCATTATTAAATAGCACAAAAAAAAAGAGAGAGAATAGCTAAGAGTGTTTAGAGAGAAACACTTAATAAAAATAATTTTTTTATAAAATGAAAAACAAAATAAAAAAAATAAGAGCAAGCATGCCTTGGCTTCAAAAGATTCAAATAAGGAGAAAAAAAGGAGAAAAAATATATATATCATCCCTTCCCTTGTTCATGTGTTTCTTTGTTTTTTTTTTTTCTTGACAAAAAAGATATTCTTTTTTCTATCCAAAGCATTGTTTTAAAAGGAAAAAAAGCTTATCATAATCTTAAAAGAAAATAAAAAAAACACATAATTCAATGATTTTATCCAATTATATGAAAATTTTAAGAATAATAAATGTGAGAAAAAAGTATATAAAATTTTACAATAAGAAAATAACAAAAAAGACTTTTTATTCCCATTGAATATTCATAAGGCATATTAAAAAAGAAAATATACATATTAAATTCATATATAATTATTCATAAAATAATTGTTAATAAATATTTGTCATTAAGAAGCCCTAATATTATTTTTAAAACTATGATATAATCAGATAATTATTTAAATTATTATATTTAGAAGAACACTAGCTACATACTCGCGACAATAGAAAACGATGTTAGTTGGATATGTTTTCCTGCATCACAAATTTTAGTAATTGAGAATTAGGAATTACAATGTATGATATTTAATAATAATAAATTTAATAAATATAAGAATTGATAAATTATATATAAAAAAAAATGTTAACTTTAATTACAGACTAAAAATGGAAAGTTGGACTTCCTCACAAGAAATTAAAAAAAAAAAAAAAATAGATACATGTGCAAGTATTTGATCTCTTGTCGTTGTCGTGGGAAATTTTTAATTTTTTTTATTTAATTTTAATGGAATTAAAATGGGATATTCAATAAAGTCAATGATTTAAATTCTATAGAAAAGATACAAATTTGAGTCTAAATTCTCTTTTCTAATTAATGAATGCATTTTTTATTTAGTAGCGTGGTTATTCAATAAAAACTAAAGACAATCAATAATAAATATTTCCAAAATAAATCAAATGATTTGAAATAGAGAGGAAAAAATATATCTTTTAATAAAGCAATCCTTCCTTTATTCATTGTATTTCTTTTTTTTTTCTTTATTACAAACATGTTTTTTTATCAACAACATTTTTATATATATATAAAAAAAAAAAAACTTATCATAATCTTTGAAAAAAAATTAAAAAAAAATCATGATTCAATAATTTGATCGAAATATATTAAAAATTGAAGAAAATAAATGTGAGAGAAATTATATAAAATTTTACAATAAAAAATAACGAAATAATTTTTTTATTCACATTGCCTATTCATAAGCATTTTTTTAAAAAAGAAATTATGCATATTAGATACATATATAATTATTGAAAAAAATAATTGTTAATATTACCATAAGAGGTCCTATATTATTTAAAAACTATGGCACAATCATATAATTATTTAAATATCATTTTTTAAAAAAATCTTACTAATAAATAAATATAAAAAAAAAAGCAATAAAAAAATAAAGGTCAAATGTCCTTGCGGCTTTAAGAAGGGCCATTCATATTTGCCCACATGAAAAAGCATGTTCATGTTTGGGCCTAGAATGCCAGGGTAGTGAGACTGGGAGGATGATACCTTTTAAATTAAAAAAAAAAAAAATCAAACAAACAATGGGTCGTCTGCAATAGTTTCTAGTTATCAAAGGCTATTATGGTGAAAAATAAAAGATCTATTGAGTTTTGAACCCTAAATCTAATGTTTCAACCCTACTTTTTTTAACAAAAAAACATTTATATCAACCTCTAAAATCATATCTTTATTTATCATAAAAGACATTTTAATCAAACTAAAAACTCAAAATAAAATCAAATTTAATAGAAACAATCTTTATTGAATTCTCATTCATAAAACATCCACAAAATCATAGTTATTTGGTCGCGTTAGAATGGTAAGATCACCAGAATGTATTTATCTCAATCTCTCTCTTTTAGCAACTTTTTCTCTCCTTTTTATTTACAATAGAGAAGATTGAAATGCCTAGAATAAATGAAGCTAGTGTTTTTAATATAAAAGTTATCGGAAAAACCAAAATGGCAAAATATCAAAAACTTTAGGGAATCAAATTAAACTTTTACACGCCTTTTGAATAATGTATGCTGAAAGTAGGTTTTTGTTTTAAATATGTTTAGTTTTCATCCCTTGATTTTTCTCAATTTTTTGTTTTTGAGTACAAAATAAAAATTAAATTTTTTTAAATTTGATCTTTAATTTAATGTCAGGAATATCACGATATCCAATAACACTATAGCATAGGCATAGAAAGTTTTGAAAGATAAAAAGAAAAATCCCATCACTTAGAAACATGACAACATAACTCGTTGAATGATTATATTTGAAAAAAAAAAATAAAAGTTTTAATGACAAAATGTATAGAAAAGATGAATTTAAATTTCATGGACTAGGTAAAGAAAAATAGCTATGAATAGCAAAATGAGGAGTGTAAGCCACACTAGATAAATAAAATAAGTCAAATTCTTTTATTTTTTTTTATAAAATAATTATAATATATTAAGGATGAAATTGATTGTAAAAAAATTATCAAACCCAAACTTCTTATTTCTAGCTTCCGAATTTAAATTAAAATTGTGTGGGAGTTGTCCTAACACAATCTAGTTGACGTGATCAGTCAAATATAACTCGACTAAATGACTAAAAAATAATATTTAAGAATGAAATTTAAAAAAATTTAATAAAATTTGACAGGAAAAAAAAACTATTAACCCGACTTATTTATAGTCTGTATTTTACAATTAACCATACAAAAAATTATCTAGCGTGATTTTATTAATCTTCTTCCAATCTCAAAACAACCGACTATTGTTTTCATATATAAAAAATTACAGTAATAAATAAAAAAAAAAAGAAGAACAAGATTGAAAGGAAAAAAAAAGAGAGAGAGGGTCTGAATTATAAAAAAAAAAGAAAAGAGTAATAATTGAAGCTCAATCAACTTTCCCAAGTGTTTATTTTTTCAGTATAGTAGAGTAATAATTTTATAGAAATTCATTATAATTATATTCTTTTAAAAACATGACAATAAAAAAAATTAAAAAAACTCACCGATTCCATATCCGGCATATGACACCAAATGAACCCAGGTATTTTTACATAAGACTTTGATTGTAGCCTGTTTAGCTCTGCTAGGGTTGAACCTGTATTTCGTGTTGGAAAATAATTTTAAAATTCTTTTTTTTTTATTAAAAATTAAATGCGTATTTGTATTTTTTGAATCGTTTTGATGTGCTGATGTCAAAAATATGAATTTTTAAAAAAAAATAAAAAAAATTATTGACATGTATTCAGCCACGAGAAAAATATTAAAAGAGTAATTACTACCACACTGCCAACCAAGCAAGAATCATTCATATAAAACCATACTTCCATGATTGTAAGACCACACCTACGGTAAACTCAACTCTACCTCTTTTTTATTTATCATATAGGAAAAAGTGCACTTAACAAGGCGTGCATATATTTTGGCCGGTCTCAACAATGTCTTCCAGCTAGCTGTCAACGCTCCACAAGTAGACACCAAGCCACACACAGCCATCCACACACACAATGAAAGTGCTAATTGCATGACGCGCGATTATTACACAGACTGAAAACCACCATAGACGAGGAGAAAATTAACAGAGCCTATTTCGAGATATACTTAAAGAGAAGACATGGGCATGATGAGGTCCAAGGGCACTTGTGATCCAGAGAAGCAGCTTGTCCAAGCAGCTCTCGATCGCCTTCAAAAAAGGCCATGTCTTCTTCGGTTAAAGTCACCCAAGCCTCGACTCCCTCGCCGTCTCTTGTGTCCATAATTGTAGTCACGTTCTTGTTAGCCCCGGCGGGAATGGTCACCCAGGTGGGCTTTCCCCACCCGAAATCAATCCCGTAAAACGGAAACCTTTGCCAGAAATCGACGTGCTTCATAAAAAGTCTACATTACCTTCTGGAGGCATGCTTCCCGCCCCTTGGAAAGATATCACAAACGCCATGAAAGCCTTATCTTCTCCCATTCTCACTAGTTCTCACCAAAATCCCGCAACCCTTTCCTGTAGCTTGACCATCACCAAGCTTTGCAAGTTCTATCTCACACTCCGTAGCACATGAAGCAAAGTAACCACGAGGTTCCAAAAGTGTTTTCAGGGCAAGGGAGGACGCCATTCTCTTGGCTGTAAATTCACGAGATTGTGAGAAATGAATATCTTTAAATGCTCCGAATTCGATCTTGATGCGTTCATTGCCACATTTTACCAAATCAGGGCCTGTCACAGCTTCAACTCTTGTCGCGACATGTCAACGCTTTTCACTCACAGCTTTTCGCCTGGAGAGCAGCAATTCTTGGAGGGCATTTCAAAGACAAGTCTCTTTGTAACGTATTATCATTATCAATTCCGGACAGCTGCAGGCCTTGTAAGCGGTAATCTGCGTGGAATAGGATGATGCGTTGAATAATGGAAAGCCGGTACTACTGATCGTCGACAGACCGGAAAGCCGCGGCTGCTCCCAAGCCTTGATGCAAAGTGGCTGAATAACGGATCAGGGCTGCCTTGGTAGAAAATGCAAAACTCCATCGCCCAACCCATCCCGCAGCAAAGAAAATTTGCTTGAACAAGCACTAGACTACCGTGAGTGCTTCTGCGTGATTCAGTCCTCAAACAGGAACTGAATTTTCTTATCAGTCTCCAACATCAGGCTTTTTGCAAGAAACTTGAGAGAATACAGCTGACTCGTGATTCAACAAACAACAGCTCCAAGATCGTTGCATTCAATCTTGAGACCCACCATCTTTGATCCTGCCGGCGAGTGGGTAGAATCGGGTTAAGGTTTCAGACAGCGATCGCTTTAGCCGCTGAGATTCGTGAGCTACCTTGAGTTGCTGCATAGCCAAATTGGAGTACAAGGGACCAAAGGTTCATAATGACACACAGGGAGCAAGCTTTGATCCAGAAGCTAAGGGTTGAACTTTCTCAAGTGATTTAAGGTTTGGCAGAGCGATGGTTTTATGACTTCTCAGCAACGATCTATACCATTTACCTGATCTAGAGCCACTTGTTTTTCTCCTACAGTTTTCGGTAGAATTGTCACAATATCTGGCTAGCAGCTTTTATCGACTCCCGATCACCTGCTAATCCATGATTTATTGTTAATCTTTCTGCTTCTCTATACTTCTTGTCCATAAACTAATGTTTTGAAGACCCAAGAGAAAAAAAAGGTTAGCGCGATGTAATTTTCATTTTTCCATTGCGGAGCCAGGGAAAAAATCGGACGAGGTGCACAAGGTTTAGCCTCGGCGCGTACAAGGTCACTGTCAATTCACAACAAAGCAAGACCTTAATGTGATGACGAAGACTAAATAATCTAGCCACTGGCTTTATCCATCAATCAATAATTAATCAACACAGGCAATTGGGTTTGATTCAGATGTTCTCAGGAAGTTCTTCTTTATATGAACGATGGCTGTTCAAATGCCAATTCAATACAGCTAGGTTGTCTATAGAATATGATGTGATGGAGTGCTTCAACGTTATTTGTTTTAAATTTACTATTAAAAAATAATTAAAAACCATACCATGTCTTAATCCTTTACCTACAAAACAATTAAAGAAAAAAAACAAGCAGAAGTTTTCGAAAGAATAAATAAACAAAGTATTCATATAACTACAACGCATAGTTTGAACCATGGAGGGTTGGGAAGAAACATGTTTGATGACGGGTGACTCGATTGGAAGCAAATTATAAATAGGTTAAAACTTTGTAAAAATGTTGAGCCAAAAAAACAAATACTAGAAAATGCTAGCTTTCAAGATCCTACATAGACACCTGATTTTTGCGACATTTATATACTTACTTTTAGTTCAGAAAACTAAAATCTTTCTGCAAGATTAGTAGATTAACTCCTTAGATTACATTGGGAAGGTGAAGTGTCTTTTTGTTACTGCCAAAAGAAAAATCTACCATATCAAATAAAGTATGAAAACTTTTGAGAATTTCAAGATTAATAATTTGAAAAAATTACGACTATAGGAAGCCTGGAAGAAATAACTTTTTTTATTCACCAATGGGAGTGTTTTTTTCTTTATTAGAAAAAAAAAATAAAAGAATTTGGATTTTTTCATTGTATCACTCTCCACTTTAGTATTGTCATTTAAAAATAATGCTATGGATTGGTTAGAAAAAAGGCAGCCCTATATATATTTAAAAAAATGGTCCCGATCCACTTTTTTTTTCTTAGATTATTAACTTGGGGTTTTGAGAAGTTCCTTCATTGACCATTTAGTACGGACTGGATATTTTACCTCAAAACTTTATTTTGTTCCCATCTTTGTTTCATGATTAAAAAAAGAGAAAAGATTCATTGGAAAAAAAATAATAACGAATGAGAAGTTATTGTTAACCATGATTTTGATCTGAAAATAGTTATTTTTGCGTTTGCGAATGGGTTCCTTTGGAATAAGATTAAGTTCATTGAAGTATTTTTTTTGACTTTATTCATTCCCAAAAAATAAATCAAGGAATCACAGAAGTTTTTTTTATAATTGAGTGATTTTTGCATTTGACTTGGGTTCTTCCAAATGGCAGTTTTTAAAAGCTTTTATATATTTTAATTGTTTCAAGTGAAAAAAATATAGAAATGGGTTCTTAGGGTTCCAAAAAATATGACCTCGATTTTCCAACCACTATAGTTGGTGGTTTTGAAACTAGGTTTTAATGATTGTCATTGATTTTTTTTTTTTTATAAAAAAAAGAAATACAACATAAGAGTTGGGCTTGGCTTTTAGCGTCTTACTAGGAAGTATGAGCCTCTTTTGTTTTTTGTTTTTATTTTATTTTAAATTGAAACCCTTCTTCTTTTTATGTATTTTAGTTTGTGTTTTTTTTTTAAATTTGATTAAGACCCTCTCTCTTTATTATTTTCTTTTTTTTAAGTTCAAAGACAAGTTTTAAGAATTTGGTATGAGTTTATGATTTTAGGTTATAGGCTGCGGTGGTTAACCCATTAACCCAGTTATCTAGCTAAAATATTTTTCGTCCAAGTATTATTTTTTTTTCTTATAAAGCAAAATGTTTGGTCGATGTTGTTTTAATTTGTTCTCTGACCCAAAAAATTCAATAATTCAATGTTAAATTGGTGATTCTTAAATGAAATAGTAATAAATGAGGGAAATTATTGTGATTTGTGATGAACATCCCCCAATAAATTAACTTAAATTTTAGATGGTATAATAATAAATTGGTACGTGAAATATTCAACCTAATAGCGAATTCGGTGTAAATCTTCGATCGGGTAAAATTAATTATTTAAGAAAAATCTTTTAAAATTGGGTTGGTGGGTTTTTAGTGGTTTGGTGGGTGGTCTACTAGTAAATTCTAAATAACAATAATGTATGATTTTACATGCAAATAAATATTGGTTGTAGTATAAGCTCCATGTACAATCATGGTATCGATATTTAGATATTTGGATATAGACTATGATACAAATATAGTCTGTTGTTTGGATTAAAAATTAATAAGATTGATAGTATCATAGTATGATGTTTGCGAATATATACTATAAATACAAATATAACCTATCATTTGCATTAGAGGAATAAGGTGATTGATGAGTATGTCATAGTTGAATGCTGGATATAGCTCAAAATAGTTCATGAAAATATCCCTATGATAGGGAATTAATATAAATAAATTAGCTTTTACAAAAATTAGAAAGACAATATATTTACAATTCATGCTTTGCTAGCAGCTGAGAAAACAGTTAAATGTGTGGAAATCAATGAAAATGCAATAGTGAAATTATATAAGGAAAATTGATTAGATCACAACGAGAGGATATGATGAGTTGAAAAAATTAAATAAACCATTATTAGTAAAATTTTAATATTGATTATTTTAAATAAGGTCGTAACAATTGATTTAACTTGTGATATCGAATTGTCCATCTCCATACTTAAGGAGAATTTTCATGTGATATTTTAATACGTTATTAAATAGGGCATTAAAAAAAAATAGAAGATGGAAAAATTATTTGAATGTATTATAAATAGGCATAAGGAATATATTAAAATATAACACAATTGAATATGCCATAATTGGGCATAAGAAAAAATACTAAGATGGAAACAATAGTCGAAATTATGCCATAAATGGGCATTGAGAAATATTCGAGTTTGAAAAAATAAATAGAACTTTGCATAAATCGATACTAGAAATTTTTAAGTTGCAAAGAAATATTTGAATTAATGTACCGTAAATGGGATCTAAAAAAAATATCCGAGATGAAAAATATATTTCAATAAGTTAGAAAGTCATAAAGTATATAAGTTAGTATATATATATATAAAGTGAAGTTGAAAAATATATTAAATGAGTTCATGAAATATAATGATAAATAAGGAGTAATTAAGAAAAATAATAATATTTCTTAATTTCCAACTTGATATTTAGTTATAAAAAAAAATAGCATTCAATAATTTGATATTTATTGGAATATAAAAGCCAAAATTTTATTAAACAAGTACTTTAAATTTTTAATCCTCTATCATAATTTTTACTTCTTCTAAAAAAAACACTTTGAACAATGATTTACAGATTTTTTTACATAAAAAAAAAATATATATTAACAATATCTAAATGGTGTGGGGGAATCACTGTTCCCCCACACCTAAATCACTTGGATTACAACAGTAATCCCACAGGTGCTTTCCTTTTTTTTTTTTTTTTTGTTTTGCATTTTTGTTCATTTCTTTTTTCAACTTTCCCTCTTCTTCTTTTTTTTCATTTTTTTTCTCTTTTTTTTTTTTTGAAATCGCCTTTCCTTTTTTTTTTTCACAACTTTGCTTTTTCTTTTTTTCCATGTAATTTTCTTTTAAAATGTTTTTCCTGTTTAATTTTTTGGGATTTTTTTTTAAAAACTTTTTTTAAATATTGAACTTGCGGTTAAAATTCTGCTTTATAATTTATTTTCCTTTAAAATATTGTTGGACTTGTTACGGAGTGTTTTTTTCAATTAGTTTTTCTATTTTATTTTTTTATTTTTCAAATTATATTTGTTAAATTTTTTTATATTGAGCTTGATTATATTTATTTTGTATTTTTTTCTTTTAAACATTGTTGATTGCTACAGTGGTTTCTCTGATGGTTTTTTTTGTTTTTGTTTTTATTTCTCCAAAATTATCTTTTTTTATTTTATTTTTTTAATTAGGAGCTGATTAAAAATTACAGTTACAATATATGAGGAAAGTACTATAACTTTTCCTTGCCAAATTACTGTGGATTGCTAAAATGTTTTTTCTTATGTGGTTTTTTCTGTTTTCTTATGTTTTTTTTTCTAAAATTGTCTTTGTCAATTTTATTCTTTAAATATTAAGCTGTTTAATAATTGCAAATTACAAATAAATACAAGTTTTTCCTCACAAAAACACTATGGATTGATACAATTTTTTCCTTACATGGTTTTTTTCCAGTTTCTTTTTGTGTTTTGCTTTTTGTTTATAATATTTTTTTTTAAATTATCTTCGTCGATTTTTTTTTTTTAATATCGAGTTGAGGTTAGAATTTAACTTTGTAATAAAGCTTAATCATGTGGGGGAAAACACTGTAGATTTCCTCACAAAACATTGTTGAAAATTACTATTAAAAGTCATTTATAAATAATGTTAAATCATGTGGGGAAGCACTGTAGCTTTCATTACAAAATATCGTGAATTGCTACAGTGTTTCCAACATGATTTTTTTTCCTTTTTTTGTGTTTTCTTTAATATTTTTTTTTCTAAAATTATCTTTGTTGATTAATATTTTTTTAATATTGAGCCGATTAAGAATTTAGCTTTTATAATTTTTTTTTAAAACACTGTGAAATTATTGCAGTGTTTTTCCATATGATTTTTTTATTATTTTTTCCAAAATTATCTTTGTTTATTTTTTAAAAAATATTAAGTTGGTTAAGAATTATAATTAATATAATAAAGTTAAATCATATAGGGAAAGCGTTATAGTTTTTCTTACAAAACAATAAGGATTGCTACATATTTATCTAAATGGTTTTTTATTTTATTTATTGGGGATAAAGCACTGTAGTTTTCCTCATAAAATATTTATCAATTGCTACAATGTTTTTTCTTATAGGTTTTTTTCCTTCCAAATTATCTTTGTTGGTTTTTTTAATATTAAGTTGGTAGAAAATTTAGCTTGTAATTTTATTTCTTTTTATTAACAGAAAGCTAAATCATGTGGCGAAAGCAATGTATCTTTCCTCCCAAAACATTATGGATTGCTACAAATCATTTTTGTTCAGTCTCTAAGTTTTGATCACCAACACAATTTTTTTTTCCCGTCATGAAATATTAGCTCCATCATATCTTTAGTTTCTATTACTTATCTAGCGTTGGTTCACAATTATAACACTATTAAATATATTTATTTTATAGCCCGCCGGCAGCGCCATGTGGGCATGTATCTCGTGTTATATATATATATATGATCCGACAAAGCGTGAGACAGCCGACCTATCTTTGCCACTACTTGACTATTTGTTTAGGGCTTCAAGCCTCAAGGTTTTGATGTATATTATTGTTTTGGAGGAGCACGCACATTCTACAAATGTCTTCTCCCTTTACACAATTAAATTGAGGTGCACTTAAAAATCGCGGATATTCATCACCCATGGCTAGCTCTCCAAACTCTTCAGCAGACCTCCAAATTGCTAACGAAGCACCATCCCCTTGGATTATACTCACATAGTTCTTATCAAATTCTTCGAGCTCTTTTCTTATTCGGCTGACCAAGCCCTGCAGTTCTAACTGATCATCACCATCCTCCATGGATGCTCCGTTAATATTCCAAGCAGTTACCGGCATAGTTTTCCGGTAATGGTGGGCGCAAACCTTTTGAGCATTTTCAAGCTGAGAGACAGCGTAGACTTTCTTGAAACCCCAAGTTTGACTTTGATGCAGTCATTGCACATTTCGAAATAATTGCTGATGCAGATTCCACCCCCGTTGTCTCTGGCACGCTTGTTCCGGCGGCTTTAGCCTTGAGAGCAGTGATCTTCGAAGCATCAAACAAGAACCTTTTTGTGAGATATATTCTCGTTGCATCAGTTGCACTGGAAGAACTGTGACTGGCATATCCATTTGTGGGAAAAAGCACCCATGAATAACGTTGATGCCACTTCTCTTGAGCTGAGAGCAATGGCGGCCCAGCACTCGATGAATGTTGCTAACGTTGATGCATCTGCAATCTTGTGTGGAAGGCACGCCACAATTGCCAAGCCAATAAACTGGCTTGGACAACTAATTGACTACCTATGGCTGCTTCCTTGGATTCTATAGCTGCAGGCAGGAATTGTTTTAACATTTCTGTATCAGGGTTTTTGAGAATGTCAGAGAGGATACATTTGACTCGACCATCAATAAATTCAGCCCCATGGTCATCACTCATCACATTCGATGGAAAGAATCGTCTTTTGAGGCATGATTTGTCTGCGAGTGGGTAAAAAAGAATGACAGAGAGGTCTTCAGTAGCAGCGACCTTTCAGTGGCTTTGGCAAAGGTGATCACCAGGAATTCATGGCTAAAAGAAAAGCAATAGAGGATGGTTTGATAGTTTCTCACTGCATGATCTCACCTCTCATTGCAAGAGACATCGTGTTCCTGCTGTTTTTGAGACAAACACTGCCTTGCAAGGATAATTAAATATAGTTTTTCAAGAATTAATGGGCTAGGAACAAATATATAGTTGAACATAATTGCTAGCCCTAGGTGCATAAAAACGAACCCAGGAATCTCTCTACGAAGATCAATCGGAGATGGATTCGTTTTCCGAAACATGGCTTCTGCTGAAAGACAGTGAACAAGGTACATGGTTAAAAGGATCAAAATTACGACACCATTACCATAAATAAAAGAGGAAATCAACGACATGAAAATTACATGGGAGATGCTGAGATGTCTTGAGTGAGGAGACAAACAAAATCCAAAACGATCCATCAGAGAAAATCTCTTTGCAATTAACCCCATTCAAATCTATCGTTATTAATAAAAAAGCAAAATTCACACCCACAAAAAAGTTTCACTTTTACACAATAAAACATATATATGATACATGCAAATAAGAAATGAGATCAAAGTGTTGGTAAAACACGACCAAAACTAAAATCAAGACAGTTCCTTAAATCACCTGTGTGATCTGTAGCTTCTTCATGTGACGCTCTAAATATCAAATACGAATAAAAATTAACAAAATTTACTAGTTTTTCCCTCTCCATTATAAATGTGAGTTCAGCTATTAGCTCTTGGCCTTACCCAGTATATAGTCCCCCCAGCAAACAGCAGAGTTGTCAGCTACATTGCTACACAATGATATCATACCCTGAACATCTTGACGTTGGGAACCAGAAAAGAGAAATCGGGCATGGATCCATGAGAATATCAAACTCATAACACATAATGACCATCTTGCCACTCCGAGACCAGTCAATGAAATTGAATAATTTTATACAACATATGGATAACACTATCTCTAGCCGGAAGATGTTAAGGTGGGTATAGCTCAGGGAACAAGGACTGCTTCACTACTCGCGGCTTTTGTTGCCGCAATCTCTTCTAAGCGTTTCCAGGTCGCTTCTTGTTTTGTTTTGATCTCCTCTGCCTTCGCTTCATTTTCTTGAAACTGGCGTAAGCACTCCTCGAACAGCTCAGGGTCAATATCAGCAAAGATCTTGCGAACATTAACTGTTAAGCTCTGCACCACCTGATTCCAGTGGTTACGTCCATTTTTTTCCAGGGCAGGAAAGATAATGGGGAGTATAACTTTGCGGTTCTGTCTAATTAAGTTCTCAATATGATCATTGTTCCACAAGTACAAAGCCCTTTCTGCCACCTGTAAGAGCAAGAATCAGTAAACTTACCTTTGAATTAGGAAACAAGTGCCATGAAAGATACGCACATTATAAAGAGTCAACCTGAATCTCAATATTTGAAAAAAAAATGATAACAGTAGATAACCAAGACTACAATAAGAGCAGAAAACATTTACAGTAAGCCCCTCAGCCAAGACTTTTATGTATTCCAAAAAATAGGAAAATAATTCAGAAATGAACACCTTAGTTGAATCCAAATTGATTTAATTAATTAAAGTTCAAAGCTTTGGAAGTCATGGCTATAGCATTGATCAGACTGCAATTTATTAAGCCTAATTTAAAAAGAAACTAGACATACTATTTGCATTTGGTGATTATGAAGAGATAATATATGAAGATGGCCTAATCACTAGCAGAACCAGCACTACAGCCTCTTGCCTTAAAGTTGTCCCTGCCAATGATAAAGCAATTCCCGAACTCGAAACAGGGGATCAAAACAGTTCTGTAGAAACTAGTTTATAATATAATGTGACTGATCTCCACATGCATCATTAATCTTTTAACATCCAGACCAATGAATAAACAACAAGCACCACAAGCACAATCTGAAATAGTCACCTTCACCACTAGCACATTACCCTAGTCGCCACTTGCCACTCAATCAACCTAACACCACAAACTATTACCCCCGGCACCAAAATTGCATACACACCTACAATGCCACCAAATTAATAACTCACGCCATCTGGCACCATCACTGGCATCACTCATAATACCATCATTGGCACACATAACATCATCTTTGTCAAGCCTAACTTCAAGGCTGCAACTGATGTGGAACCTATAAATCATATATGGCCTAGTGTTGAAATAAGCACATTTAGTGTGTCTGGACTGCTTGAAGACGTATGCCATGGAGAATGTAAGGCACAAAGCAAAATCCAGACAAGGACAAGGAGAGATCAGAGAATGGTCCCACATCAAGTGCTTCCAAAATTGGCATGACACCGGCACCCTAGGTTAACACCTGCCAATTCCTATTCCTTAAATATAGAGATCCTGAAATCTTCTATTTACTACACTTCTGTTGCAAGTGCTGCAGCTTCTTTTGTTTTTTGATCTACATGTATTCAAACAAATAGTACGTGATAACCAGTAATTGATTGATTCAATCCACTTTATACGGCATTTCATTAGCAATAAAAAATTGGCTTTTCAACTATTCATATTTCATTTATCTGCAACATAAGTTGAAAACCCAAGTCTGACTCGAGACATAAGAGCAAAAACAACACTCCACGAGAACAAAAACAGCACCCTAGGATGACACCTGCCAATTGCTATTCCTTAAATATAGAGATCCTGAAATCTTCTATTTACTACACTTCGGTTGCAAGTGCTTCAGCTTCTTTTGTTTTTTGATCTACATGTATTCGAACAAATAGTACGCGATAACCATTAATTGATTGATTCAATCCACTTTATACGACATTCCATTAGCAATAAAAAATTAGCTTTTCAACAATTCATCTTTCATTTAAGCGCAACATAAGTTGAAAACCTAAGTCTGAAACGTGACAAAAGAGCAAAATTGGCACTCCATATACAGTTCTTAGGAGCTGGGACCAAGCTGCCAGAGCATTCCAAAATATTGGCTACCCCTGAGTAGCACATGGGTCCATCAATCATCCATGGGATGAGAGACATGCTATGGAAGACTGCATAGGCTACAATCCCTTTAAATATCTGCTAAAGAACTGCCCTAAGAAGCAGCATGTCCCCATTAGGAAATTAGAAAAACAATCCTAACCCATAAGAACTGCCTGAACTAACATTGAAGTAGCAGTGTTCCCTCTCAACATAGGGTACTAATTTATAATATAGCTTGTGCACAGAGGAAAACTGACTCAACACAGAAGAAAAGGCTTATATTCACTCCTATGTTTTTGGTTCTCAACTACGGCATGTTTAATTATAGGTGGTTAAAAAGAGAATATAGCTCAACAGTCGAGAAGTATTGCAGTACACACCACATGAAGACACGCACAGAAAGGAAAATCTTGAGAACAGCTGAATATGTTTCTTCAAGTCTTAGATGTTAACAACATTCATAGTCTCATTCTTGATAGGCTATATTTGTTTACTTGGCAATACCAGTTTCGCAACCAACCATTGTATCAGCTTAAATTTTATTTAAGTTTTGAGTACAGCACCAAGTAACACAGCTTCTGCATGATTTGCAGTCACCACAGACAGTTTCCTAAGAACTATACGCTTCTAGAGAGGCCATCACCCCATATTGAATGCATGTGATTCCTTATTGGTGGCTATTATTGGCAACTAGATTTTTTTATTATAATTACTTGTCTTGAATGTTTTCAGAACCAGCACCATCATCAAACAAAGGAAGGAGAGGACAAGAAACAAAAGTTGAACCAAGGTTAAACTAGGATTGAAAAACTATATATATTTATTAAAATTTGTCAGAGAATAAGGTAAGTTTTCGGGAACAAATCCAGAAAAAAGAAGTGTGAAACTTGGATTCAGTTCAAATGTTATTATAAGCCAAAGACCAACCTGCAAGTGACCAACAGTGTAAATGAAAGAGTATCCATCTTACTATCAAATATAGTCTAGTCAAGGAATTAATTCCTTTATTTTCCTATTATACCAGTTAAACTTCTAAATACAACTACTTCTCAAAAAGAACAGAGCAGTTTTTGAAAATGTGCAAAAAAAAAATGCACTGGCATTGTGTTGTATTTATTGAGATTTCTAAAACTGTATGAAAAGTTAAACAAGACATTCTTCGTGGCACAAAGGGAATAAGTATTACTTACCATCATACTTGTCAAGCCCAGGCCATTTACCGATTCATGTCAGCCAGTTTTTCACCCAATTCGCAAAATGGTTATTAAATTCAACTAGAACTGTAACCCAATGACAAATTCCCGGTTACAGCAGCTCCAATTGTGGAAAGCATGCTTTTATAATTCCAGTTTCTATATTTGACAGGTAAATACAATTATAGCCCATGTGTTTTCATAATTTTCTATTTGCATACCACTAGTTCAACTTTTGTTGATCAATAACATGAAAATTCTTTACAAAACTCGCAATGAGAAGCCAAATCATCAACCAGTTAAGAAGTCAACCTATTAACTAATAGCATAAGCATTTGCCCAGTAACACACATCGCACCAAAGACATCAAATGGTACGGAATCTGGTCACTACATCAGTGGCTAACATGAAATAGTTGCCAAGTCAACTCTTTTAAAACCTTAAAAAATTAAATAATTTATTGAAGATAAAATGGAAATAGTTACAAAAAAAACTGAGGCCAAGTACAAAATTCTTAAGCCTACCACCAAAGCAAAAGAAATAAATCTGGCTCAAAGTTCTGAAAATTGCACAATTGTATCATAACAAAATTACGCTGCATAAAAAAGCAAGATGAAGAGAACTTTGATATTTGAAGACTGGACGACAGCAGTAAAAACAGACCAGAAGCTAACCGATGCAATAGGCAGATACCCTAGAAATTCTCAACAACTCAACCATGCTTCATCATGGCTTGAATAAAACATTAAATTCTTGTCAAATCAAAGATGAGAACGAGATAACTTTAATTGTTCTTCATGGAGAGGTAACTTTAATGATCCTTTATCTAGCATAGAGAGAGAGAGAGAGAGAGAGAGAGAGAGAGAGCGAACATATTTACAGTATATTACCTGGAAGTGTGAACTGCTCAAGCAACGAGCTATTTGACGAAACAGGGGTACCATACATCTTTGGAATTCTGCTGGTTGAGTTGCTTCTAAGACTTCCTCCAACTCACTTAGGAACATGACCTCCTTGGAACTATTAGTAATTGGCCAGTACTTTGATAAACCTCTTATAACAGTGTCAGCAAGCTTGCAGTCTTTCTCCACAAACTGTGTAATGCAGTATGATAATTGCTGATGGTACATAGGTAAACACTTTGGCTTGTGAAGGGGGATCAGTGCCCGAACAAGGAACAATTTGTGTTCTTCTTTTAGAGGTAAAGCAAACCCATTGATTATGCTACCCAACACCTCTAAAAGCTCAGCAATCCCATTATGCTTCTCCGTTTCAAAAATAAAACGGAAGAAGATATTATTGATAGCCTTCCTGATGAATGGGCGATGCACCATAAACTTTCCATAGATGCGATGTAGAATTGTCTTCAGATACTCTCTCTCCCTTGGATCCTCAGAATCAAAGAGATCTAACAACTTGAGAACAAAAGAGTGATCGACATACCTCTTAGCCAACTTTGCATCTGTCTCAGGTGATGCAACAAATCTAAGAAAGAATTCATACACAATTTGCAAGTGAGGCCATGCTGGGTCCATCATGGGCTCCTCCTCTTCCAAATCAAAGGCCTCTAATACCTTATTCTCCCGGGTCTGTGGAGTACGCGGCCTAAATAAATTAACAGATACCACCTTTATAACTTCTTGCATGACAGTTTCCGTGAACTTCCCGTTTGCAGAAGTAACATAATCCACGAGCTCAAGCAACGTCTGGCGCTTGATATCCTTTTCTTTCAAATTTTTAGTGGGGTCAGAAAAGTCAAACACCACACAGCACAAGTTGAGCTTTCTAATAAACAAGTTTTGCTTCTCAGAATTCGGGACATCCCTAAATGTAGGCAATGCTTCATACGGTGGAGGCACTGAACTGCCATTCAGCTTTGGATTCCCAGCCTGGGTAGGCTTCATTCCATGACTAAAACCTAAATGAGGAGCAGAATCAAGACCAGGAGGAGACGAGTTGTTTAAAGTTCCAAGCCTGTTGCTCTGGAAATCACTGGTGCTTTTAGAAGCTGAGGAAGTATTTGAAGGGGCAATAGATGGACCCCCAAATTCACGATTCTCGGATGACTTGGAAGGCTTCTTGGGAAGCCTACCAAGTATTTGTTTGATCATAACTTTAAAAAAAAAAAAATTCTACGCGCACAAGGATCAAAGTTGCTGTTAAACCCACGCGCATACAGATTGTCCCCTAAAGCAGATTTCAGTCCATTAAAGGACAACACAAACCCAACTTCAGAATCAGAGAAGAGTAACCAGATGCATAGAATCCATATCAAAGGAAACCACAGAAGAAAACAAACCCAGGATTGCTATCAGAAATCAAACAAAACCCAGAAGCATTTTTTATTGCAGAAATCACCATCGACTTGGCTGTCCTTTATGGCTTTTTGAAAAGCTAAAAAATTCCAAAGATGGGAATCGAGAGAGACCCTTTAACTTGAAATTCAAAAAATTAAAGAAAGCAGATGCAGAAACTGAAGCAATAGAAAATCATGCATACACACACCAGTAGTATCTCCTTCGTTGAGTTCTTGTAGACCAAAAACCAGCTGATTCAGACAGTGATACGATCTCATCTGGGCTTGATCACAAACAACAACAAAAAAAAAGTAGCTTTTTTATCATATTAGACAGAATCGAAATCAATAAATTATGGGGATGGGAAATACGAAAGTTAAAACAGAAAAACAAAGAGGAGAAGAAGAAACAAGAATGTTTAATATTACTTACAGAAGAAGCAGAGACTTCAAAAAGAAGAAGCAGAGCAACGAAAAGCTTTTATTTTTATTTTTCTTTTTCTTTTTCCTCGATTACTTTGGGCCAGAGAAGAGACAGGGAGAGAATGAGACCAAAGTGACCAAACCAACCCTCTAGACATTCACAGTTTCTAATCCTAAAGCAATGCCACTCTCTCCATCCATTCGGACAACAGTTTTAACTTTTAAGGATAATAATTATGATAATAATTACGATAAGATATCTTTAACTTGCGTTATGGTTGATATTAAACGGGGAGGAGAAGTAAAATAAATTTATTTTTAAAATAATTGTAAAGTGAATTTTTATTTTTTTTAAAATAATAAATATAAAAAATATCTCATTTTAATCTTTTATATTTTTATCTCTTACGATCTTAAACAATAAATTAAATATTATCTAAATGTGTTTTTATTAGTATATTGATAAAATCATGTTACATTTAAGCCTCTTTAGGAGTGTGGTTACGATTATTTTTTAAAGTATTTTTTACTTAGAAATATATCAAAATAAAATTTTATTACTATTTTTTAAAAAATAATTTTTGATACTAGTATATCATTAAAATGATTTAAAAATACCAAAAAATATTAATTTAAAACAAATAAAAAAAATAAAAATATTTTTAATTTTTTAAAAAAATATTTTTAAAATACAAAAACAAACATTACCTAACAAAATTTTTATATTTATCATAATATCATCCTTCTTTTGTGATCTTACTTTTCTTTTTGTTATTCGTCCCTTTTTCTTTCAAATTATCGGTGGAAAATTAAGGCCCCAGCCAAAAGTAAGAATCTATATCCGGATTATATAATTTTCCCAGCCAACCAAAAACAATTACCGTATAATAGATGCAGGATTTGAAAACTAGAAAAGAGTACTTACAGTGGTTTTTTATATGTATATCAATATCCTAAATTATCACAAATATTTTAGTTCTAATCTAATTATGTTCTCAAAATAGTAATGTGTTCAAGAAACACGGAAAGATGTTTTTCAAAATGTATTTTTATTTTGTATACATATATTTCTCTTAATAATTTTATTATAATAATGTGGAGATCATTAGAAATATTTAAGATATTGGTCAAACTAAAACATATTTTTGCGCGAGGATTAATAGGAACTCAAGCTCAAAACTATATATCCTCTTACTGAGGATTCTTTTACTGCTAATATTTCAGGATAATGATGGACAGCAGAGTGACAACTGTGTTGTGTATTGTTTTTATCTAGAAATGATTTTTAATTTAATTTAGAAATATGCTTGAATTATCCATAACAATGGTAGCTAGGTCTGTCAAACCCAACCCAGGTGCCAGTTGCAAAGGCGAGGAGGGAAGGTTCGAGGACTGGATCCAAATTCGTGTGGAATCAAATTACCATTAGTTATGAGATGATATTTACCCTTTTGTGTCTGTGATTAACACAGATGATGACAATTCCTACAGTCATATGGTGGATATGGCATCATTGCACCTTCATCGAAAGAGGGTATTTCCATCATTGCCACCCTACTGTTTCACTATCTATAATGATGATAGCTCCTTGCACCAGAAGAATTGGCTAATCCATGGAAATGGGATTTCTTTCAGCATTTTCTGGCTAGCATTTCAAGCTAAAATGTAATTTGGGAAACTATAAAGTAATTTGCCTTTCAACTTTCTACCAGAGGCGATTACGTTTGACTTTTTAAGCTAAAAAAAAAAAAAAAAAGAGCAAGACTTGGTGAGAATGGAAGGATCAATATACAAAATGTTTATTAGGCAGTAAAGGAATTTTAAACCATATCAAACACCTACGAGAAGCATTATCAATATAATTAATCCATCTCAACAAAAATTGACAGTCCATGTTGATACCAACAAACATCTAAGCTTCAGCAAACAGCTAACCTGACGCGGTGCAAGTGATTGTTTAGCAAGGAACAACCACCTTGTCATCACTTGCAGTTTTCTGAGCAGCAATCTCTTCTAACCGTTTCCATGCAGCTTCACTTCTTGCTTTAATTTCAACTTCCTTCTTTTCATCTTCCTGAAACTTTAGTAGGCATTCATTGAACAGCTCATGATCAAGATCTTCAAAGATCTTGCGTACATTTAAAGTCAAGCTACGGACAGCTTGATTCCAGTGGTTTCTAGCATTTTTCTCCAGAGCAGGAAAGATAATGGGCAGTATAACCTTGCGATTTTGTATGATCAAGTTCTCAATGGGATCATTGTTCCACAAGAACAATGCTCTCTCTGCCACCTGCAAAGCATCAGTCGCATATACTGATTTTAACAACTTAAATAGAAGAATGGAAGCTATCATATCACAGTGAAAAACTAAACACCATAGATTAAAGGAAAACCATTCACTTGTATGGAACATGTTTCCACAATAAATTTAGTGATTCAATCCACAACAGCTTTGAACATACTAATGGCAAGTTCATCATAATGGCTGGCATTTTTCTCAACAGTTATGGCCATAGTTGTATTTCAACATTTTATGTCTAGCATGTAGAACTGAACATAGCACATTATCATGTGCATCATCCTAGGGCAAACAAACACTCAAACATGACCAGAAATGGAATTCAGAATATAATTCTGGATGGGATTCACATTCTAGTCTTATTTTATTCAATTACTTGTAGTAGGGTCTCAATATTGCCAGAGAAACAGGGTAATTTATCACTGTTAAAATACCAAATCTCACTACATACAGAATTCTAATCATTTATTGCAAAACAAACCATGTTACACAAGAAATGGAAAGGCCCCAATCAATTCCAATACTAAAGTTATCTATTCTTTAACTTCTTTTTTAACCTAAAAAATAAAAGGAGAAGGAAAAAACACAATAGGAAAGATGGGGGGGGGGGGACAATAATGCTGCTGAAACTTGAAACAGAATGTCATCATACATGAGGATGCAGGTTACCAGACTCAGATTTAGAACCAAATGAATGATTAACATCCAGGGAAGAAACATTTGGCCATTCATGACCTCTCATTCAAGCAAAAAAGAGCACACCTTAATTTTACAAATTTAAAATTTTACCATATAGTTGTAAACCAATAAAATTGCTTGATTTTCTCAGAGATACTTTAGCAATCTATTATGAGCCAAAAAGCATGATAAAACTCTAGAACCTATATTGCTTTTGACAAACGGATACTAAACTGTTGCTTCACCATCTGATGTATGTTTTCAATAAGAACATATAGAATTAACAAGATTTAGCATCGACCAACTTTGATAGTCTCCAGCAATTTTCTTACTTTGACATGGGCCTAATTTGAACCTCCTACAACCAAGAAATAAACTATCAGTTGCTTTAATGGATGGCTAAGCACCAAATTTTTACATCCAGTTTTACCCTCTATATAGTTTTCCTTTTTGTCTCAGATAAGTTTCCTGATGGAACACTCATGTCTAACATCGTCTTCAACATTCTGTTTCTTTACAGAAAACATAAGAAACCTTTATACTTCTCTCTTTTCATATCTGCCCAGCCAATTTAACAGGTGATGATAATATTATGATATGAATTCTGAAAGAAAAACATAACAAGAGCAACATACAAATTCTAAGTAGATGAGACTTGAGAGAATGATTTGCAACAACACTAACCGACTTACTAAACAAAGAAGAGAGGAAATAGTAGTAAAAAAAAAAATCACACAAACTTCTAGAATCTGACTGCAGAGATTTCTTCGCTGATATAATGACTAAAGCAATACTGAAGTTAATAACAATCTTGCTGATACGAAGCATTTTCACAGAAGTTCATATTTTTCCATAAATAAATAATGGGAAGCATGTTACAATAGCGAAATGAGTTGTGCATTTATGAAGTATTAGGTATTAGAATCTTATTACCTGAAAGTGTGAACTGTTCAAACACCGAGCAAGTTGCTGAAACAAGGGCACTATACAGCGCTGGAATTCCGATGGCTGGGTTGCTTCTAAAACCTCCTCCAGCTCATTTAGGAACATGACTTCCTTTGAACTATTAGTGACAGGCCAGTACTTCAACAATCCCTGTATTACAGTATCAGCAAGCTTGCAGTCTTTCTCCACAAACTGTGTAATGCAGTAAGATAATTGTTGGTGATACATCGCTAAGCATCTTGGCTTGTGCAGAGGAATCATAGCACGAACAAGAAACATTTTATGTTCTTCTTTCAATGGCAGAGCAAACCCATTAATGATACTGCCCAGAATTTCTAAAAGCTCAGCAATACCATTGTACTTCTCAGTCTCAAAAATAAACTGATAGAAAATGTTATTGATAGATTTCCTGATGAATGGACGATGCACCATGAATTTTCCATAGATGCGGTGAAGAATTGTTTTCAAGTATTCCCTTTCTCTGGGATCTTCAGAGTCAAATAAGTCCAGCAACTTAAGAACAAAGGGTTGATCGATATATCTTTTTGCCAATTTTGCATCTGTCTCAGTAGATGATACAAACCTTAAGAAAAGTTCATACACAATTTGCAAGTGCGGCCATGCTGAATCCATTGAAGGCTCATCCTCCTCCAAATCAACACCATCTATAACTTTGTTCTCACGTGGTTGAGGGGTGAATGTCCGAAACAAGTTTGCAGACACCATTTTCATAACCTCTTGCATAGCAGTTTCAGAGAATTTACCACTAATGGAAGTTACATAATCCACCAACTCCAGTAACGTCTGTCGCTTTGTCTCCTTTTCCTTGAGGTTCTTTGTAGGATCAGTAAAGTCAAATATGAAACAACACATGTTCAACTTTTTAATAAACAAACTCTGCTTCTCAGAATTCGGAACATCCTTGAATCCAGGCAGTCCTTCATACTGAGAAAACCCTAGAGTTCCATTCAACTTCGAATTCACTCCATGATGAATTGCTACATCTGGGACAGAACTATTTACTGCTATGGATGAGATGCTTGAATTGGCGGACTTGCCACCACTGCTTCTAGAGCCACTAGAAGCATTTGAATTGGCAGCATGATTACCACTGTGGTCACGATTTGCAGTTGACTTAGATGACTTTCGCGGAAGCTTACTAAGTATTTGTTTGAGCATAATTTATAAATACAACACAGAATGCCTCCCCAGCCTAACACAACAACAACAATGTTTCCCGAAATATCCAATCCAAAATATATCAGAATTCATCAACCGAAACCAAAATCTGCAATCCCTAGTATCAAAAAAACCCACTTCAAGATAAGCTATAGAATAAAACCATTGTGTTGTACCCAACCAAAGGCCCACTCTATCTCCAATCTATACTTCCAAAAGTCAAGGAAAGAACAGAGATGAAAAGCCCTCCCTATTTACAAAATCAAAAGCAAACACACAAAATCATTTAATTCCCCAATCTCAATCAACCAATACAAAAAACCCTTATTAGTAACACTTTTTTACTTCTCCAAAGATCTGAAAACCCCTCCTCTCTCTTCGCCAAAAGCCCAGCACCGAAAATCAAAACTTTTTTACAGCTATTACAAAAACCCAAAAGTGAAAAATAACTCTAAAAACAGGAGGAGGAACAACTTTCTAAATTGAATTCAAGAAAGTAGAAGGAGAAAAAAAGAACCCTTTTCTTCTCTGAACGTATTCCTTTCTCTACTAGAAAAGGAGAAAACTATATAGCATACTCAACACTTTCCGTCATCAAATTATATACTTCAAAACCTGAATTAAATGCAAAAAAAATAATAATCAGAGTTCTGCTCTTGAACAAAATTCCAGTAAAAAGAGAGTTGCGAGGAAGAGAAAAAGAGAAACCCAAATCTAGAAACCAAATAAAGATGCAGATAGTATGAACCTTACAGAGACGGGAGAACACAAAATTTTGCTGCTTGATGTTCTCGATGTTGTTTGTTGACTGGGAAAATTTCTTTCACTTATTTTTCTCGCTTATGAGATGGGATGGGCTGCGTATTTTAATTTATTCTCTTAATACACAGTTATTTTTTATTATTATATAATGTATATTTCTACTTTGGGGTACAGTCAAAATACGAACATACGCGGTCGCTGCAATTTCAAAACCGAAGGCCCGTTTTTCTCCATAAACGTCACTGTGTCATGTCGTTTTAGGAAAATTATCCTAGGCTGCTTAAACCGAAAGATAATTAGGCGCATTTGCGATCGCGAGAGCCCCTATGTTTTAACATCGCAGCCGTCCCTAAATTTTCAATTATGCATATAGTTAATTATAAAAAAATATATATATACAGGGTTTTTTCATAAAAATAATATATATATACACACACACGCTTGCTATTACTATGCTATAGAAATATTAGATGGTGTTTCAGACAGCAGTAATAATTATTTGTTAAAGTATTTTTTATTTTAAAATAATATTTTTTTAAATTTATTTTTAATATCAGTACATTAAAAAATATATAAAAATATTATTAAAATTAATTTAAAATAAAAAAAATCAAAATTTTTAAAATCTTCAGTTGAAATACTGTCCTGAACGTACACTAATACTAGCCATCATTCACTAGGAAAAATCTTCTTTCAAGTCCCCTGTAACAAAGTGTTTTTCTAGTGTAGAATTACCTGGTATTTTTGGTTAACTTGTAGATAAATATGTAAGTAACTTCATATATCTAGGTTTGAATCTGGGCATTTATTTGTTCTGGTAAATTTCAATCACAGGAATTAATTTTTTTTTTTTTTTTGGGTACGGCACAAGAAGCTTGTTTGTGTCTGTAACAAAGAGATTATGCTATCAATGATGAGCCTTGCCATGCCTGAACATTATAAGATGGGGAGTGGCCTTATCACATGCAACGTGTGAAGATAATACAGGGATGAGAGAAAGTAGCCTATTTGAATTTAATTAAAAGTCAATAACCTTCTGAACAAAGGGTCACATGAAAGCATGGCATCCAGCTTAAACAGGTGTCAGAAAAATAAAAATAAAGAGGCCATTGTTGTATTAAGTTTTTAATGAAAGTCTTTAGTGATTTAAGAATGAGATGTTTTTGAAAAAAAAAAAAAAACACGCTTTTGCTGCTGCTGCTAGGGATGACTGGCCAGGTCTAAATTTTTGTTCGCTTTTATGGTTTGGTATATCCATTGATTTTTATGGAGCTTGTGGGAAATTAACGAATTGATGAATTAATTACGATTCTGCTTCTTATTCGACAGCTCATTCTACCTACTTCAATAGCGTGTTCCTTCCCTTGCTAATATATTTAGAAAACACAACGTTTAAGGTCCATTTGACAGCCTTTTCTAGCGGGAATGTTCATTAAAAATATCCCAAGAAAATACCACCATTAAGGAAGTAGCAGTGTGTTTGTTTATTTTAATTATTCCGTTCAAAAACCCTAAAACTTGTGACCACCAAACCAAGCAACCTACTACAAGCCTTTAAATAATTCTGACTTGCCATTACAAAGGCATCATTACTGCTTATCGGGCAGGCAAGCGCGAACGACTTGTTTTTTCTCAAAAATTAATGATGAACAGCTTAGCTGGAGTCCAGGTACTACAGCACAATTGATTACTAGTAGCGATAAAAATTTATATACACAAATAAAAAGTGGTGGCATAGATTTATGAGAATCTCGAGTGCAAATCTAAACCTGGTTTATGAGAATTTGGCTTCATGGGCTATATTTGGTCTTGCTGTCAATAAAAGCATCAATAGATGGTTCTCTTCCAAGAAAATCTGACAAAATTTCAATGGGCTCCTTCGCTCCTCCCATGGCCAATACCTGGTGAGAAATAAACAACAAAAAGGTTGCAAAATAATTGCCATCAAATTTCAATGGACAAGTCCTTGGAGACCCGCATCCTTCTATAAACAGCGTCTTCCGGGGAACAAAGCAAGACATTAATGGCAAACCTTCTACAATAATGAGTGTCAACATGTCAAACAAATGAACATAATCACAAGATTGCAAAGATTACCTTGTTCCTAAACTGCATGCCGACATGGTGGTTTACGAGATCATCACAAAACTTTGAAGCAAATATGTCAGTTGCGAAGACCTAAAAGGCATTCAAGGAATCAGTATTCAATTTTGTCTGGTGGCACCCTTGCTGGGGAAATGAATTCTCCATGACATAGCGCAATTAAAAATGCAATAATTTAAGACCATACTAATGTATTGTATATGGCACTCCATGGTCATGCAGTAGACAACTTAGAAAAAAGAGTTATTTAAACCTCGCTCCAAATTCGGCTGTAGCAAGCAGCTTCAAAACCAATAGCACTGCGTGGGAAACATGAAGCTGGATTGGTTCCTTCCAACATTGGCAGGCCTAACATGACCTGGAGAAACAAAGGTAAATAAATTATTATTAGTATTATTATAAACATAACTTTACAGGGGTGGTGTGGATAAGATTCCCCATCCTCTGCACCAGATTCATTTGTTGCTCTATATGCTAATGGAATAGTGGGGTAGTTCTTACCTTAGGATGAAGATGCTTGAATAATTCGACAATGTCAACATTGTCAGTTGAATGTATAATTTGATCAAAGAGACCTGACAACATAATCCCAGAAACCTTTAAGCTATACTCAAAATACAGAGAATGGTCTTCATAAAATTATCCAGGAATAGGCATCTTTTGTGTTTATATGCATAAGTGCAAGAGTGGATTTGAAGAAAGAGGAGAAAGGAAGTAAAAGAATATCAAACACTCAATATCCCGCTAAAAATAAAATATAACTAGATTACATGTGTTTAGACTTTAGACTCATCGACTCTTACTTGTCCTATTCAAATCTTGTTCCTGAATAGG
The DNA here is from genome assembly GCF_005239225.2 of Populus alba. Classification (NCBI taxonomy): domain Eukaryota; kingdom Viridiplantae; phylum Streptophyta; class Magnoliopsida; order Malpighiales; family Salicaceae; genus Populus; species Populus alba. The sequence continues at coordinate 7,706,296 of NC_133293.1, forward strand.
AAGACCCTGATAATAAAAAACTTCTATCCTGAGAAAATTTGCCTAAGACTCTAAACACGCTAGATTTGACTCAAGTTACCAAAATACCAGTATGTTTTTTTCCTGGTATTTTACAAACTGATTCTTCCCCTACTTATAAATTCAACTGTCACTCAAAATGAACCCCCCAATCAGACACTACCTCTAACATAATGTAACATTAATTCAACTTATAAAACTGCAGTACTACACTGAACAATATCCTTTTATCACAAGATCACGCACAACAAAATCCCACCATATGAAATTATATAAAGAATATCTACCAATATCTTTTTTCTCATAGCTGTGTCGGAAATACCCAACACATAAAAACAATTGACATGAAAGGAAAAAAAAAAACTTTGGATTGCTAATATGATATAAACAACTTTAAGGATTCTTACATTTCAAGGATGTCTCCAGTAATTTATACAACCATGTTCACAAAACAAAAGATATTGCGAGACTTACAATAAAGAATTTCCTGCTTCAATTTAAGCGCAGAAAAGGAATTTCGCCATCTTTTAAGTGATTTGCATATTTCATCATTGATGGGCTTTGTGATATCCTACAAATCATAAATATCATAAAAATAATCACTAGCAGTGTCAGCAGATCTAAAGGGATGACTTAAAATTCCATTCAGTAAGAGTTAATAAATGACCACCAGGTATATTCATATGAAGAACCAACCAAAATAGAAGATAAGAAATGTCTTTTGCATGTTGCACAATTATGAGACCATATACACAAGCACACTTATTTAAAAAGAGGGAAGGAGGAAGGGAGAATATGGTTGTCATCCCCTATCCTCCCTTTCCTTCTCCTTTGTGAGTGTTGAATAGCACAAGACCATGTTATCGGTCAAGAATTTACTGAAAAAGACAAGCATGTCACCTGATGGAAACCAGAAATCAACTTCAGCGAGAAGCTCTCGTAGCACCTAAACATTCCACAAGCATCAAAAGGTAAAGGTAAGTCAGTGCCCTGACAGAATAAGAAGGTTCAATGTCATAAAGTTGCTTACCAGTTTTCTAGCACCAACGCAGGGATCTCCACAAAATCAGGATCAACTCGCAACCCAGAGAATCTGGCGAAGGATGCACGATTGCAAATATGTTGGACCTAGAACCTCATTATCAATAAAAGCCAAGTTACTCATCCTTGGCATCAAACCACCTCAACATGTCAAGCTACTGACAGAGATTTTGAAATGAAACAAATGGCATTAACAGAATGTAACGTACCACGTGGCCAAACTCATGGAAAAGACTAACCACTTCAGGGAATCTTAATAAACCAGAGTGCCCACCATTGCCTTTTTGTAATTGGGAGATAAGCAATGCCACTGGTATCTAGTTACAGAAAATCACGGTCAAGTCAGTATAACAGCTATTTTTAAGGACAAACAAGTGCTTATGGGACTTTTAGTTTATTAGATTGTAAACTTGAATGAATCCAAGCAAACAAACAAAGACAAGGAGTCATAGCAACTCAAAGAAGAAAAGTCATCAACTCCTTTAGCTAATTTATTTTTCAAATAAAAAATCTTTTTTAGTCATTGAACCAATGGCTGACTAATGATTACTCTAGTTCAACCAAACAAATCTAAGAAGGATAAAAGAGTCATTCAAACTGATGAGAACAGGCATAACCATCTGAAATAGCCATAGGATATCCACATGACCACAAAAGAATGAAACAATTTGTTTAACAATAAGATTCTTGAAAGGAGCTGTCAGAATTGAGTTGAAATTGTCAGGGATTAGAGACATGAACACTTGTTTACAAAACTCACTTGTCGTTCACCACTGTATGATAATGCACCATTTTGAAGAGCAACTACACATGTATGACCATATTTTCCTTCCCTGTCATAAAACAATACCATTTATTTCAGAAAAGAAACCTACAAGTCAAAACTAGATTTAGAAACCCAAGTAAGAAGCAAACCTTGTGTATATATCAAGGTAGAAATAACCCAGGAGTTCACCTGAACTTAAGTCAAAAACAGAAAAGACACTAACATCACCATGCCAAATCTCAGCATCTGCAACTTCCTGAAATCTTAATCCTGCATGAAGCAAGATGGGGCACTGATCATAATATACTTGACATCACTCTTCAATGGACTTCATTAAACAAAAGGCAAGCAAGAAAATAGGAAGACTCTAAATTCTAGTGTTGTAAATAAGATAATTACCAAAAAGGTCTTGGGTTATTTTGAGGATTCCAGACAGAACCACATCCACAGGAAAGTATTGCTTAAGAGCTCCAAAGTCCAGATCAAACTGTGCTTCTTCAACCCTCTTCACATAGTACAGTAGATCTTCAATTCCAAATGGAAGCTCTCCTTCTTCTTTCTTCTGATGCATTGCCACAGGAAGAACAGTAAGAGTATGGGACATTAGAAAAAAACTGGCATGGGTGAAAGATGTCAAAACAAGATCCAACCTTCAAGTCTTTCAACAAGGCAAGCTCCCCCGTTGCCAAGTCAGTTAAACTGGCAGAGATATCCTCTAAGAACTCAAATACCTGAAGAAAATAGGGATACTGGCTAAATGAATTTAAGCATAAAAGCATCATTCAATAGAACATATAATAAGATGTGCTGGCTAAACAGTCAATGTCCTAACATAATAAGTTTTATACAACCAATTCTCAAACAGAACTAACAAACAATTCAATCACAGTCCTCAACTCATCAAATCTATTCAGACCAAGATTCACAAAACAGCTAGGAAGACAGCTTGTGAGTAGTTGGACACTGACTTGGCTGATTTGCAAGCATAAACAGGACTATAAGAGGAATGACTTAAATGTAAAACAGTTTAAGACTCTCTTATTTAGGTAACTACTATTCTTGCTATCCCATGTTTACAGTCCATGTTTGAGTTTTTGTTGGTTTCATTTTCAAATTTGAGCAGTTTAGAACATAAGTGTTATTCGATTGCTCATGGTACCATTTTATATTTCTTTTTCATATGTTCCATGCCAAAAAAAATGTGATTGCATTCTAAAATAAAACGTGATGTTGGTTTTGTAAACATAAGAGGTGAAAGTTGGATATTTAATGCACTAGCATAAAAGATGTGCAACTATAAATTTGGCTTCTTTATGAGATAGACGGAGTAGATAAAATGATGAATCTAACTCAAAAGAACCAGTTATGCACCTGCCAGCATGTTTTATCTATGGTTTTCTTAAAAGAAAAACCGCTAGAGGGAGAGACCATTTCAACGTCACAGAGTTAAAATAGCAACGGCAATCCACTAGCCAACAAATATAAGGAAAATAAATAACATCAGCTAATGATATAATTTGATGTTTTGATTATTAAATGGTTGTGGTGTATATGGAATGAGCCTAGGCAAAAACTGAAAGCTAAATCAGCATAAGAAACATTTTTTTTAGCCTCATCTGTATTTCTAGAATGAACATGATACATAACGTTGCTTTATGGAAATGAAATCGCACAAACTCATGTTTTTAGCCTTATCCATTGTTCTTAATGAACATTATATGTAATATTGCTTTAAGGAAATAACATCACACTAACCTTTGTGGATGTCTTTGCCATTCTTAGATCAACAGCATAGTCAGCATAGTTCGAATAGCCAAATAACCGAGCATATTTATGGCGCAACTCAACCTACAATACGAGAGCATAAAAATGCATTTGAAATGATATATAAAGCGGTACAAGTAAATGACAACTGCAGTTATAAGATTTGATATACAGATACATTCTAGACTTGGCAAGTAACAAACTGTTGTGCTAATCAAAACTATACCAAGAAGTTTTTTGTCCCAAGGAATCTTAAAATTAAAATAAGAATCACCTCAATGCTTCAAATGTCTTAGTTCTGTCCAAATGACAAAGCAGCACATAATTGTGCGGTTGCAACTAAAACTATTGACACTAAATTTTAGGGTTTTTACTGCCAAAATCTCAACATCGTGTACTAGATTAATAGTCAAGTAAAAGGTTCTCTACTTGAAAAATAGAAGATTTTAGTGTAAAGACAAAAGAGCGCAGCTGTGGACCATATCTTATAAAACAGACACATTCTGGCAATTTCAAACAAAATTATGATCCCGGAGAGAAATATATGCAATATTTACCAAACTTTCCAACACAGAAAGATTGACTTCTCCACACCTCTTCCCATATGCTGCAGCAACCATCCTCCTCGTTGTTCCTACCTTCACAGGCTCAAAATAGATAATGCAAGCATTCATATTAATATTCCAATATATATGCTCAAGTAAAACTGCATCAAAGATACGTAGTAAGTCCAAAAACCAAAATTAAAAAGTAGGAGTAATATGAAAACACTTTCTAGTCAAAAGTGGTAGAGCAGTAGATGATGCAGGCTTTACACAGGCAAGCAAAAAGTTGGCACCAGCTGGTGACACAAGACACAAAATAATGAACCCTGTAAGATCATACCTGGCAAAGCTCCAGCAGTGCTAAAACATTATGACTTCTCAATGTGATCTTATATTTTCCATTTCCAGCCTTGTCTAAGCTCTGAAAAACAAGTGAAGTAGTTCCAGTATAACAAGACAAACATAAGGGACGATTCGTCTGACTTATAAGAAGACAATGCAGAACTCATACAACAATTCTCATTTGTTTCTATTTGCTTTTTCCTTGGGATATAATTTGCTCATATCAAGGTTTAACCAAGATCAAAAATTTACTTTCCCAGATCAAAAGCTTCGCATATAAACTGTGGATCTGTTTGTGATGGAGGAAGTTTCAGCACTCTGAACATGGTGAGTCAATATCGTTTTTCAGGACTTGAAACCATCAAGTTATATAATTGAAATATTCACTTAATTCCATTTTCAGCCAGACACCTAGTTCAAGTTACTTCGTTTGTCAACCGAATTCCTCACATCAATTATCCAAAAAACTTACTAAATAATTGCGGTTCTGACACTCCATAGTTAAAAGAGATATTGAAATTCTTCTTTGAGAATTGAAGGAAATATTATTTCAAATTACTGTCTGTAGACTGCAGAGAATCCTCCATTGATAAGGTGAAATCACATGAGACGGTTAAAATTCAAGGAATGAAAAGCAAAAAACCAAGGAAACAAAACGAAAAGTAAGAGTACCTTAAGGTACTCTGTTGGTAATCCAACCAGCTCTGCCTCGCTGAAAAGAAGACAGCTGCTATCATCATTCAAATTGCGAATGTATCGCAAGCTTAGCTCTTCAATTTGAGCTCTCAGACGCTGTACTTCCTGTTTCTTGGTAACAGTGAGATTCAAACCATTCTGCTCAAAGTCTCTGACCTGTCACTGATCAGGAAAAAAATCAAAACTTCCATTGAAAATTTATGCTGTTTAACAAGAATCTTGAGAAAGCATCAAATAAATGATACATATATTCCTAAGAGCAATGCCAATCATTCAGTGGATGCAAGTACTAATAAACAGAGCACTGTAAGTCAGGTTCCAAGCCTGGAAGAAACTAAAAACATATAAATTTCCTTACCAGGCACTTAATGTAGTGTTTAGCTTCAGGATTCATCCACTCCCCCTTTGAGGCAAAGGCCTTTACCACGCGGTATACATCTTCACGTTTGCTGATCAGCATGAAACAAGACAATGTTCATTTCTGTATGCAATCAAAACTATTGGATTTCAACACTTTAATTTAGCAATGTCACATTGTTGCTTTTACAACCACAGTAAGCCAACATATATGATTATGGGAGCTGCTCTAACACAAATGCTAAGAGCATCACTACTAAATTTGTTGACAGGCCGACTAAAAAGGACTTGCACCAGCTAAAAGCAACTGATTTCAGATTTATCCTGGTCTGGTCTCAACCATGCACTGCATCAAAACAACTCCACAGTTTTCCTGAGAAGCACTACTTGCAACCTTACCGATCACCATTTCCTTCCATGGTGATCTTTCTGACTATTTTGAAGCAGCCATCATGAAATCAAGCCACCTGTAGAACACCATTAAAACGCTTTCTGCAGCTACTTTCCTTTTTTTTCTAACAGGCTCCATGCATTTTAACAGCCTGAACTAGGTAAAACAGTAAAGAACATCCCATAAGAACCTTTACATTGTTTCCATGCATCCCAACCATCCAAACAGGATAATCTGGCATTTCGGTTGTATGAGTGAGGTCAAAAACTGAAAAACAAGAATCAAAACCTAGATTCTAAACTATAAACAATTTAATGATGGACACTTGACATTGTTTTTGCCATATGTAACCCGAACACGCATCTATAGATTGACCATTGTCTTCAGATTCAACCCGTAGCGACATCATGCATGCAACAAAACCTTCCAATATTTGTTACTTTTCTATAACTCTGCCTCTCCTTCGCGATCACCGATAAAAGCAGCACCAAACTTTTCTAAAGTGCATAAAAATGAGAATAAATAAATCAAACCTGCACATCGAAACGTGAGCATCGATTCTGCGTTCTGCTTCCGCGCTCGCTTTCCGCACATCTTCTAAAGTGGAAACCAACTTTGGAAACACGCAAGACTGGACCCGCGGAAACTGATGTGCCTCCAAATCTGCTAGGGGCGATATTACATTCGCATATGTAACCTGCAAGTTTTAACCGACCGAAGAGAAGCATGAACAAATCTACAAAATTAGGGCTTTAATTGCATGAAAAAGGAAAGAAAAATGATAATACCTTGTCAAGAGGAACTGAAGCAACGGCGTCGTGAACCTCTTTCGACTTAGCAATGATTCGGTCAGCTAGTTTGAGAATTTCAGATGCCGAGAGATTAATGCGAGCATTGGACCCGGAAAGATCTAAATAACCACAAACAAACAGCAAGTAATTAGATTCAAGCAATGCTGAAGCAGGCTAAGACGAGTGAGCGATAAATGTAAGAGCAAAACCTTTCTTGTTGGACTTTTTGCGGCGGGAATTGAGGGCGGAGATAGCCAAGCTAAGAGCGAGAGCAGCGAGAGCAGCAGCTCCAGTGAAGGCCAGTAGGTTTCGTTCTCTCTTTTGTTTACTCGTTTTGTCGCTCTGATTTTCTGTCATTTCCATCTCTCTCGAAGCCAGATTCAGATTTTCAATTGGGAGGGAAATTTTGGGTAGCTGAAGGGAAAATGACAATTGAGTATTGACCTTCCCTTGATTTTATTTCATATGGAGGACCGGAGGAGGAGATGGTGACTAGGATGATGATATCTTTGCCGGCCTGGGCCACCTTCGTTGATTGCATGGTATCTTGGGCCTACATGAGGCCTGTAGTGGGTAATTCCACGAGATTTTGGGTCGATGGGCCTCAACAGTCCAGCTCTATTTTTATAGAAAGAATGTTCCATATAAGTTCTACAAAATTTAGCTTGTGATTCATTTATGATATATTAATGCATTGCTTAAGACCAAACCATCACGAACCTTTTTTTTTCAAACATTTATAATATTTAACATCAATTTCTAGAGCGTTAGAAAAACTAGTAAATTATGCGTTTATCTCGTTGAGATCTAAATCTCAGGTCAAGCTAGCAGAAAATGAATCATCAATTTTCTTCGCACTTACTATATTACTTCTTGCGCTGTACTAGAGGTAGGTTTGATTAATTTTTAAAAAACATTAAAAAAAATTAAGTCACATTAAATTCTTTAACATTGTCGCTTAACCTAGTCTAGCAAATTAAATTTTAAAACTTTTGACATGACTTTTTCTCTAGTTCAAGTTTCAAATTCAATCTTGTAGGAGTTGTTTTGACATGATTAAGTTAACTTGACAAATCCAAAAATAAATAAATAAAATATCCAAAAACAACTTAAATGATTATAAAAAAAGAATCTAGATTTTTTTAAAAATCAACATGACATCTTTCTTTTTATAAGAATCCAAACAGCTACATATTGAAACAATTTAAGTGAGTTGTGGTTAACTCGTAAACTCATGATGTGGGTTATGGAACTCTGGTAGGTTCAATAACATTTTATTATCTAATTATATAATAAAAAACAAGGACCAACTTAAAATCCATCAAATAATAAATGATAAAATTTAAAAAATAAATATCAAATGATTAAATTAGAAGAAGAAAATATCATGCAAGGTGTGTAGGTTTGAGTGATCCAATGCCCAAGGCCCTTGAGAAAAACCTAAGCATGTTAGGCAAACTTACACCACGATATTATTTTTATTTACTTCTTTCATAAATTGTTCATCTTTTTTATAAAAAAAAAATGAATAATGAATTATCTAGGGCTGCCGAGTTTGCAATAGTTATTAGTGCGGTGACTAGAAAATTAAAAGTGAGATTTTTAGATTGAAAATCTATTTTTACTTGAAAACATCTAAGAAAACACCACGAGACCTATCTAAGCCAATATTAACTTTAAAAAAAAAAATCAGCTGAATAAAAATAAATTAAAACGGAACTCAATTTTTTTTTCTTGCATATTTATATATAAAAAAATCATTTTTAATCTCCTCGTAAAAAAAAAAAAAAAAAAAAAAAAAAAAACTCGATGATACAAGGTGTGGCCATTCCAATTACCGGAATTGTGTCCACCGACTATTTTCCGTCATTGACCTTTTTCACAACGATTTTATTTGTCCTCTCTAATCCCAAGAAGACCAAACCATCATGACTCCTTTTTTTTCAAAATAAAAAATAAATAAAATATCTGACATCAATTGCTAGAACGGTATAAAACAATAATAAATTATGTATTTATCTGCTTGTCTACAAATTTCATCCGCTCTTTCATCGAGAGCTTGCGTGTGAAGCTGGTAGCTTTGGCTTTCAAGACATGCGATACTTCGGGGAGGATGCTTCGGAGAACTTTGTCACGAAGGATTCCCTCGGTATCTTCCAATGTTGGAAGACAAAGATGTCGTTTCCTGTAGCCATCCCATTGACGTATGTGATGACATTCCATCCAAGTTTAATCTAATAATTTTATGTAAATACTAGGTTATACTTAGTCTATTTTTTTGTTTTGAAAGTGTTTTTGTATTATTTTGATTTATTACAATGTTAAAAAAAAAGAATTTAATATTATTTTAATGTATTTTTAGGTGAAAAAACTTTAAAAAATAATCATTACCACACTCGCAACACCCTCTTAAACCAATAAAATATATGAATTTTCTTCTCAATAATTCGTGAATTTGAATCATTTAAGAGTGTTAATTTTAGGGTTTGTGGGATTAGTCGATGTGTTTGTAAATTAGTCCAAACACCCTATATTAATAAATAAATAAAAATTAAAAAATATATGAATTTGATTAAAGGAGGCAATGAACCAGCCGGCGAAACTAAAGAGTGGTTTATATTGGATTATACCCTGAGCATCTTTGAAACCTCCATTAAAACCAGTAATTGCTGATCGAGTGAGGGATAGCCTTGCATGCCCGCACCCGGCACTGCATGCGTTCTCGCCACTCGCACGTGGGACAAATAAAACACCTTTGGTTAGTCGGTGCTTCCTCTACGAGGTTGCTTAAGTGTTAAGACACAACTTGCACTTTTAAAATGCTTACAAGTCTGGTTTCTTCTAGCTCACCAAATCCAAATATTCCATAGTCAAAAGAGAAATCTACCTTCTTTCATTCTGTTGGCAGTTGTTTTCACAATAAACAGGAAAAGCTACATATGAAAAAAAAAAAAATAAAACTGGATATGAAAATATATATATATATATATATATATTTATTTTAAAAAAAATAAACAACACATGTATTTTACTCAATATGCTAAAATATTAGATTTTTAGTTTTAAAATTGGTATAATAACAATTGGAATCAACAATATTACCTAAATCCCGTTTATTTGCCGGAAAGTAGTTTTCTTTTGGAAAGTGAATTCCGGAAAACTGAATTCCGATAAAGTATTTTTTGATGTTTGACAGTGTGATGGAAAAATAAGTTGGAAAACATTTTCAAGTGTTTGATTATGTCATGGAAAATGAATTAAAAAATAACTTATTAATATTTTATTTTTCTCAAGTTTATTAAAATAATGAGGAACAAATCTTACAAATTAAAAAGTTAAATGAGAATGAAATTGAAAAAAATAGAATCTCATAAATTATCTCAAATAAAATAAATAATAATCAAAATAATAGATATCAAATCTAAAAAAATAAAAAAAATAAAAGATGAAGAAATTAAAATAATAATAATCAACATTTTATAAATTATTTCAAATAAAATAAGTAACAATCAAAAGAATGAGGACCAAATTTGATAGATAAAAAATTTTAATAAAAAAATTTTAAGGAAAAAGCAAATAGCAATTATAAAAATAAGGACCAAAGTTAATATAAAAATAAAATTTTAAGAGATGAAATTAAAAAATAATTCAAACAAAATATATATAGCAATTAAAAGTTTGAGGATCAAATTTTATATAATCAGCAAATAATGACATCTCTAAATTTTTCACAACTTTTGGAAAGTGTTTTTCGCCCAAATTTTTCAGGAAAACACTTTCCTAAAAACCAAGCCAAATTTTTCTTTTACTGGAAAGTGTTTTTTGTTAATCAACTTTTCTAATGGCAAACAAACACAAGAAAGTTTGGAAAATGATTTTCCGGAAACCACTTTCCGAAAAACAAACACAGCTAAAGGAAAACACTTTCCTGAAAACCAAGCCAAAATTTTCTCTGACTAAAATATTTTTCCTTTGACCAGAAAGTGTTTTTCATTAACCGGAAAGTGTTTTCCAATTAACTAGAAAGTGTTTTCCGTTGACCAACTTTTCTAATGGCAAACAAACACAAGAAAATTTGAAAAATAGTTTCCCGAAAACTACTTTTCCAGGAAACAAACATGGCCCTAGGGTGTTTGAATTGTTAGAGAATTATATAAATTATATACTGAGACATTACTTAACAGTTTAACATATTAGATTGAGATGATTTTTTGATATGATATCAGAGTCTTGATAATTAAGTGGTTATGAATGCAAATCTTATCATCGTCATTTATTTAATAAAAATCAAGCATAAAGTGATGTGGATTTGTGCAGATTTCAAATCTAATAGTAATTGTTTTTCAAAGTTTTTTCACTTTAAAATGCATCATCAACATAAATTTTTTTTATGTTTTTTAAAATTTATTTATAAAACTTGCAAATCAAAATAATAAAAAAAAATATATTTTTTTAAAAATTAATGGAATTTGCAGCGAAAACTGAGGATAGCAGTCTCTTGCCCACCTAAAAATTCATGGAATCCCATTATCACAAGAATCATAGAAGAGCACCCAGCTACACCGCGCCGCCAGACAAAGCAGACCGATAATATTCGATATAATGTAGCCAATAAAGTACGGACGACACACACGCACTCATCCATCTCAACTATCTCGTCAAACCTCTAACCCATTTTCCACTCCCAATCCAATCTGGACCCAGCGCCGCCCACAAAACCACATACTGCTCTCAAAACATCTATCTGAATGGCGGCGACACCGATAACCCACCCATCCACCCTTCCTTATATTTTTGCATTTAAAAAATAATTTTTTTTTTTTCGTTTCATACTAATTTTTTCTATATTTTCATATTATTATTATTTTGATGAGTTATGTTAGAAATACATTTTTAAAAATAAAAAAATATTATTTTAATATATTTTTAAATAAAAAATATTTTAAAAAAGTAATTGCTTCTACAGTAATGTAGTATCAATTCTTTTAACCTCACTCAATGACTCCAAAATAAAAATCACTGTTTTTTCATAGAAGTTCTTTTTACCTGTTATTATTGTTATTTTTCTTTATCCTCATTTATTTTATCAATATTTTATAAGATGGCAGCTTAAAGATGGACACTTGCAAAATTGTTTGTTGAGTGTTTTTGCGCAGGAAGAACTCTCTTTTCTTTTTTCTATTTAATGATAAAAAAATATTTTTAAATATATTATTTGCAGTAATGTTTTTATTTTTAAAAAAATATACCAACAAAGAGCACTGGTAATAGCATCACTAATTATTTAAAAATATTTTATTTTAAAAAATTATCAAACAAGAGTATAGAATAATTAAAATAAAATCAAATATTTATTATAAATTTAAATATTTATAATTTCAATTAATCTGTAAAAATAGTGGCGCTCGAGACGGGGGCAGGTTTTCGCATATATACCCTACCCATTCACGATTTAAATTCCAGGGAGAATCGGCGGAGTTGAAGGTCAGTGATATTCTAAGCTATTTTTCCTTTTTTTTTTTTTTTCCTTTCTAGATTCCTATATTTGCTTCATAGTTTACTGATTTATATTCCGAAGTGGCTTTCAACCGGCTATTAATTTTAAAATTAATTCAAAACATATATAAGCTGGTTCGGTACTAATTATATCAAAATTTTCTTTTATATATGTGATGTGACTAATTTCTTGTGAAATGCATTTAGTGGTGTTAGAAAATATGATAATAAAAAAAATTTAAAAGTGTTTTTTTTTGAAAATATATTAAAATAATATTTATTTTTTAAAACAAAATTATTTTTAATATTAGTATATCAAAAAAAATAAAAAATTAATTTGAAGTAAATAATTATTTTTTAAAAATATTTTTAAAACTTAGAAACAAAAGTGGATCTTACCAGAATACTTGGCAACAGATTTTGCCATCAATTGATCACGAAGTGTTTAAGGAAAATATTTTTTAATTCATCTTTTTATAGCATAGTTGAATATTAAAAAAATCAATTTATTTTTTTATAATATTATAAAACATAAAAAATAATTAATTTTAAATGAAAACAGCTTCCAAGAATAAAAAATATTTCCTGATAAATAGACGGGCATAGCGAAAATTTAATTTTTGCTAGACGAGTCACAGGAATACAGCCCATATCAATCTCGTGCATTTATTTGGAGGTTGACTTCAAGATTTGAATCTAGAAAGTCAATAAATAAAACATGCTTCCTTAATATAACATCAATCTCTTATAGTTTTTTTTCTCCTCATAAAATACACCTTTCCTTATCTTATGATATATTTAATTCGATAGAGTATTGTTGTTGACCTAGATAATTTGAACATGGAAAGCTGATAAATAAAACATATTTCTCTATCGTCACACGATCTCTTAAAATTTCTTCTTTTTCCTCGTAAAACACACTTTCACTTCTCTTATAAAATATTTAATATAATGGAGAATTTTCAATTCGTTTGATTTTTATCAAAAAAATTAATAATTAAATTATATATTTTTTTAAAAAACTAAAATCTATTAAACCGATCGGTTTGGTTTGGTTTTTTTGGATAAAACCAGTTTAAACTGGTTCGGCTCGAATTTTTTAGTTTGTGTTCGATTTCAAAGCTTATAAAACAAAAATTAAACCGGTTGGTTTTTTTTAAAATTTTAATTAATTTAATTATTTTTTTTTCACGGTTTGGTTTTTTTAGTTATTTTTTTTAATTTTTCAATTTAATCAATTTTTCTATTTTTTTCTCACCTATATAATTAAAGGAGTGCTATTATTGAAAAAAAAAAAATTTATATAATTTTTTAATATTCATTTTACCATCAATATTGGTGACACGTGTCAATATATTTACGCACCGATAATTTCAGCGAATGTGAAAAGCCCATTATTCCTATCTAGATGCATAGCAAATCCATTCGTGTCCTTATTCTCTCCTCCTTCCTAAAATACTCTTTCCACTATCACATGCATAATTATTCTAGCACTATTATTAACAGCAATAATTTTGCCATTTCAACATTTTTTTTTATTAATACTACAACACATGCTAAATCTATTTATAAACGAAATAATTAATTTACATTAATTGCAAGAGAAATACATTAAAAGATATCTCAATAACTAAATCGTAATAATAATAATAATAATTTACAAAATCATATAGAAAAAATTATAAAGAACTATTTTAAATTGTTGTGTTTGCTTTATTTAAAAATAAATTAAAATAATTTTTTTTATTTTTAACATGTTCATTAAAATCATTAAAAAATATTAATTTAATATATTTATAAACTAAAAATAAATTTTAAAAAACACCTAAAGCTATGATAAATATCACATAATTGAAGAATGAGATAAATTTTATTTGTTTTTGTATTTTTAAAATTTTTTTTATTTTAAATTAATATATTTTTAGTGTTTTTAAATTATTTTAATAAATTAATATCAAAAATAATTTTTTAAATAAAAAAATATTTAAAAAAACAGTTACAACTGCATTCCTAAAAACATATTCATACTGTTTCGAAAACTGTGGACCCGATATTAAAACCCCAAAAAAATAAAAAAAGTAGAATACGGGTGTGTTTAAAAAGACACACGTGACACGAAAGCGGGGGCGGAGGAGTAGGGAGGTGAAACCAAGGCTTCTCCCGCCACGAACATTGCGTGCGAGGAGAGAGTACAAATTTACCCTCCCCAGACCCCAATAAAAACTACCAGGTACACACGTGTCAATACTATCACTCCATCTCTCTCTCCTCCCTAAAATTGGGACACTTTCACCGTTACCCTTCACTTTCTAGATTTCATTTTTTTTTCCCCTATTTTGTTCCTGTTAAAACTCTCTCTCTCTCCCCCTCCCTCCCTCTGCTCCGTCGAGAGACACCCCCTCCTTCCTCTCCCTCTCTGGATCGAATTCCCCACCAGAAAAAACCTAAGAAAATCCTCAAAATCTATCATATTTTCTGGTTTTAATTCTTTATCTTTATTTGGAAAATAAAAAGGAAAAAGGAAAATCTTCGTTCTTTCTTGCTCTGTATCTCGAGGATTCGATACCAAGAGACTGTCGGTTGCGTTCTGGGAGAAACCAATTTAGGGTTTTAGTTCTTTAATTTCCATTCAATTATCGTCTTCTCCTTCATCTTCAGGTTCTTCTCTTCAATTACGTTTATTGATTGATCTGTCTATTCGTTTTTTATTTTCTATTTATCGCAAACCCTAATTAATTAGGAAAAAAAAAGAAAAAAAACTTTGACTGGTTTTATAGATAAAACATCGTCGTTTCCATTGGTTATGGTTTTTCTTACGTACAACAAGAAACTCTTTGAAATTTTTGGTTGCGTTGTTTTAGTTTGCTATCCGGAATCGAGGATTTTCTTGTTGGGTCCGTTTTTCTTAATCCTCTTCTTTCTATCTTTGATTTTTTTGGTTTGATTAGATTTTTTTTTTTTTTGCGTTTTTGGGGTTGCTGAGTATATCTTGTAAACATACACCAAAAAAAAATTTGGGATTAGGTTAACGTAGAATGGCGTTGAATTTTTCGCATAGACCCCTCTTTCCTCCTCGTCTATCTGAGGATAATTTGGTTTCACCGATGAGGATTTCGATACAGGAGAAAGTGGAGGATTGTTTTGATTATGGAAGGGATAGGAGTGGCTCACAGGAGTCTATGCATAAGGATATTCTTGATCTTTTGCCCTCGGATCCCTTTGGCATGGATATAAGTACGACATTTACTGCTATTACGGGGTGGCTTGAGGATCTGGAGGAGGATTATGGTGTTTATGGTAGGGATCAGGTTTCCACGAGAGATGGAAATTATCAGTTGTTTGCTGACTTGAATTTTATTTGCAATAATGCCATGTTGTTTCAAGCATTTCCTGGGAACATGGGGTTCGATTTATCTAACGTAGTGGGTGGGTATGGTGATGAGCGTTTGGAGGCGAATGAAGTTGGGAATGCATCTCATCAAGAGGCTCCTGGATCAGATTGTGACATGGAGGATGTTTTGAGTCCGGGGAATGAAATCATAGACAATGAAATTGTTGGGGTTGTGGATGAGAGCAGTGGAGAATTCCAAAATGGTCATTTGGTTTGCTCTGATGGAGATAAAGAAGCTCCCCATGCAGCTTTTGCTTTTGCTCTTGGTTATCTGGGTGTGCGGGATCTTCTTGTTGTTGAAACTGTTTGCCGATCCCTGCGTTCTACTGTTCAAAGTGACCCGCTTTTATGGAGGAGTATCCACATAGATCAACCATTGAATGAGAAGATCACTGATGATGTTCTTTTGCAGTTAACTAATAGGGCTCAAGGCAACTTGCAATGTTTGAGCCTAGTGGAGTGTCCAAGGATTACTGATGACGGGTTGAAGCATGTACTCGAAAATAATCCAAGGCTGACCAAGGTGAGCTCACATTCATCTAACGCTGTTTTTTGTATTTGTTCCTCAATCCCAGTTATTGATTTTTTTTTCATTGTTTTCTTTTCTCTCTCCTGACCTAGAAATTAAAGATAACCCATCTAAAAAAAAAATGTCTGCTCAAGTTTGTATTTCCATCAATATTATTATAGGAGTTAAATTCTGTGTTGTTATCTGTTTATCATTCTTTTAATTGTTTTATCTTTTTTTTATTTATTAGTTTTTCAATTTCATCCATGATCATTTTATTGCATTTATTTTTTTCTATCTAGTTTTGGTCCTCTTTTTTCATTGCTATTTTCTTGTCCTTTTTTTATTTATCTTCTTTGAATTTTGTCCCTCAATATCTTATTTTATTTTATTTTTTAATTTGATTTGGGTACTTATTCTTTTGATTATTATTTTTTATTCTTTTCTTAATTTATTTTGTTTTTCAATTTATTTCCTAATTATTTTCTTTCATTTGGTTATTATATCATATTTGGTCCTTATTGTTTGATCTCATGACTCGCATTTGATCCAAGTTCATTTTTTTGTCTTTTATTATAAATTGATTTTTTTTTCAAATTCATCATTTGATATTTTAGTTTTTGGACCTTGAACTTCATTATTAGTTTCATCTGTAATTCAATTAATTGCCTTGTATTTATTTTAATTGTTTTGACTTAAAATGGATCGTGTTTTGTTCTGCTCTGAATTTTCTTTTTGGTTTTAAAACATCTATATGGATCTTACAATCAGTACGATTCAGGTTTTAACTTTCCTCCTATTCTAGAGCCAGATTTACTTTCTGGTGCGTGGTTATGATGAAGCACGATTGAGCTCTTTTGGTTGGTGAATCCCCTTTGATTATTTCTTATATACTGCAAATGCTGATTATTCTCCCGACCTTGTTTTAAAAGATTTGTGTCTGTTGTTATAGACATGGAAGAAAATTATCCGTAGTTAATTCAGAAGTAGAAAAGCAATTCAGAAGTAGAAAAGCAGATGAAATTATTTGCAGTTAATACAGTAGAGCAGTGATTGCATATTTTCTGCTCACCAATTTTAACAGTCAGGATGCAACATCTCTGGGCATGTCATATGCTCTATCAACTGCTTGATAAATATATTGTAAGAAAAAAACAGGTTGAGCTTGTCTTATGAAATAGGCAACTAGCAGTGTAGAGCTTTTGCTGGTTCGTTCTGATGTTTCATCACCCACTTGGTTTATCCAGTTTTAATGGACAAGTTGTGCAAAATAGTTTCTTATGAACAATGTAAATCAACAATCCCTTTTCTCATGTATGGCAAGCAAAAAATGCAATACAAACAGTGAAAAAAAAAGGATGCAAGACTAAGATCTTACTCTCACATGCTATGCCCACTTTATATTTATAACTTGCCCCTATTGTGACATGATTCTGGTCATTGGTGCCCAGACATTGAGATTCATTGGAAGCCAGTTTATTGCATTTTCCGTAGTGCCATCTTTTGATTAGTGGTTTTTGGGCACCAGTTTTTTTATGATCTTTCTATAAATTTTTGTCAACCCCCCCCCCCCCCAAAAAAAAAAAAACCCACTGTTACATCCATATTGCTTTATTTGATTTGATAAGATGCTTATATTTCTTTCCTTCTCCCCCTTTTTTTTCTTCTTTTGTTTATATGCAGTTGAGTGTGCCTGCATGTACAAGACTCAGCATCGAGGGCATTGTAACTAGCTTAAAGGCATTCAAAGCTACGGGGACTCATGGGGTGAAGCACTTGCGCATTGGTGGGCTCTATGGTGTGACGCAGAAGCATTTTGAAGAGTTAATGTTCTTGTTGGGCCCAGATAGCCACATCCAACAGAATGCTCACAAGCCACATTTTTATCACAGAGGAAATCTTTATCTGTCATGTGAGGATGATCGTGCTATTGATATTGAAATGTGCCCAAGATGCCAGAACCTGAGGCTAATTTATGATTGCCCTGTAGAGGGTTGCCAAGGAAAAGAGCATCCCTCTCAGGCTTGCAGGGCTTGCAGCCTATGCATTGCACGATGTGTTCAGTGTGGCCGGTGTATTAATGACAGTGAATACGAGGAAACATTTTGTCTGGAGTTGCTTTGTTCATATTGTTGGAAACAGCTGCTGAAATGCTAAGAGATGCAGGATAAGAAGATTGGCCCCCTCAAGTCTCTTGAGCTCCATAAATCTTACTGCAGTCTGTGTTCATTGCTAGAGACAGACAAGCCTACTTATGTGTTCTGTTTACTAGTTCAGAATCAGTGGTCATCCAAGAAGAAAATATGAGGCAGCCTTCTAGGATAATGGTTCCCTTTCAATCCCCCCCCCCCCCCCAGGAGTTCGGTGAGCCTCTCTGGTGCAGCTGTTAGACTTCAAGTTGGGATAGGTTCATTTGGAGTCAAGTATATGCGAATTTATTTTATTTTGTGGAAAAGGAGATGCAACAAAAAAAAGTGAAACAGAACCGAAAAGAGAACAGATAGCAACGGATTTTGAGTGGTTGATTAGTTCTCCATACACTGTTGGCAGCTATAAGTATCACTCTTGTCCGTGGTTCATCTTTTTTTTAATCATACTTAGTAAGAGAGGATCAGTTTCACCTCTGTGTGTTGTTAAGAGCTGGCATATGTACCTGCATGGAAGTTGGGGTGTGGCACATTAAGCGCTCTCAGGGTTATGTATATTTCTTTGATGATTGAAATTGTGGTGTCTGTCATTGTTCCTAATAAACTTTTATATTGTCCCCATCAGTCTGGATTTTTCATTATCTGTGAATCTCAGCGTATATCAGTGATCTCTCTGTCGCCGGAATAGAGTGATCAGTTTTCCTGCTGTGCACGATTTCATGTGATGCTGATCTCTGTTTACCGTCATTGTTACATGGTGTGCAGTTTCAGAACAAGCCTTTATTTTGCGAGCGCTGTCAGCTTTGGACTGTGGGACCATGGGATGATCTGCTGCTTCTATTACTGGTAGATTGCTAGTTTGATATGTGATCTTATTCCTGGCACCTAGCTTGCTTTCCTTGTAGAATCTATTTTTCCCAACCATGGTGGATATGCATTAACTTTGATATTAAGGTATTGTATTTTAGTGCTTCCATTGAAAGATTTTATGGGCCCAATAGTGGGTGCCGAACTGTCACCTCACCTTTTCAAATTATAAAAAGAAAAGAATTTGCGTTTCTAGTGGTGCTTTTTTGAATCATATGTTCGAAGGTTGCAAGATGTTCTGTTTGGTCATCTATCATTGTGGTTGTGAAGGGAGGGGAGATATAGGTCCGTTGAAGTTAAGCTCTCCCTCCCTCCCTCTTGGGATGTCCAGATTAACCTATAGACTAATTTTTAAAAATTCTGAAATTAATATCCAAATAAGCCTCAATAACCATTAATTCTGAAATTAATATCCAAATAAGCCTCAATAACCATTAATATTAACAATTATAAGGCTCCAACTTGAGACCATTAAAAAGATAAATTTCTTAGTTTCAATAACTTACTACTGAATCTCTTTCTAAATGGTTTGGTTATCTCTTTTTATTTTTACAATGGCTATAAAATGCTTTTGATTTTTTTTTTAATTATGTTTTTTTGTTATATATTTTGGAATTATTTTGATATATTAAAATTAAAATTAAAATTTTTAAAATAAAAAAATATTATTATTATGTATTTTTAAAAAAAGATAATTTTAAAAACAATAACAGGAGAGCTGAAAAACGAAAGCTGGAGAGCTGAAATAAAGCCCTATCTATTTTCAGGTATACATGGATATGGGTAAATTCAGCTCTGCATTTCCCTCTTCTGCTATTTTAATCCCTTCAACTGGAAATTAAACCATGGATATGTTAAAGGCCATTTGAAACACACAGTTCAGTTGTCTGAAGACGAACAAAAAAAAAAAAAGTATACCATAAAATGAATACTGAATTAGGAGATGGCAGCGTTTAAGTAAACACTTGGAATCAAACCAGGAGAAAACATTCCGAGCGAGATGAACAAAAGAAGTTGCCTCCCGTAAAATTAGTACTGAAATAGGGAACGGTAGAAGCATTCAGCAACAGACCTACAAAATGGTGATGGAATTTGATGTTGGACTCAATTCGTTTCATAAATTGACCTTGTTAGCTTGTAATTTATAATATATTTGTTTTTGTATTTTAAAAATAATTTTTTAAAAAAATTAATATTTAATATTTTTTTATTTTAAATTAATAATTTTTTAATATTTTTAAAATATATTGGTATCGTAAATAATTTTAAAACACAAAAAAATATTATTTTAATATATTTTTAAATAAAAAATATTTTGAAAAGTCACTACTATTATATTTTTAAATATCCAAAGGTTTGGGAGCATAGGATACTGAGATCACGTTTTCATAGACGGCATTAATGATAATATTAGACCCAAATTAATATATAGTTGGTTTTCATGTTCGAGCTTGGTTTTTGCCCTGGAAAAACATCTCTTGAGGACCTGAAATTTATATGTTGTCTAAGCCCTCGGCTCCTAGTTGATATGGTGAATTGGAATCATGAGAATTATTGGAGATATCCTACGTTGAATGATGGCCTACCAATCTGATTGAATGAAAGAAAAAATGTTTAAATTCTGAAGGAATACGGGATAAACTTTATTTTTAATTCATAGATGGAAGTGACAGAACAACACCAGAAGGTATATTGTTCAAAAGGATGCGAACCTGGATGACAATGGATTCTATCAATGGAATGAGAGAAGAACATGATGAAACCAGTCTTCTTCATTTCTGAGATTTCTTACGAATATCTTTCATCCATGCTAAGCTCAATACTTTCTTGCCAAAACTCTTCTTCTTCTTCCCGCCCTTCCCCCTTTTGTCATCTTTGTTTGACGATGACTGCGGCGGAGGGTCGGGGGTGTTGTAATCCCATTGATCAGCCCAGGATAGCCCGGAGTCCATCTCTTTTCCCGTTCTTTATCTCCGCTGAAATATTCCTGCTTGGATATTATCTTTAATTAGATGAGCATGGTTAGAAACTTATGTCAAGGCCATTGCATTTCTTAAATCATCGTTGCTGGCTTCATTCCTTCTCACATGGCGGAGGTATTTTTGGTGGACAGCTAAGTAAATTTGGCTCAAATTCAATGGTCTTTGCCCTTTTTTTACACCAACGTCAGCCTATTCGTTGGGTGCTCGTCAGTCATCTCTGCCCAAACAGTTTCAGAGAGCTGTCTCAACCGCCATTTGCTTTTCTTAGCTCAGTGCTGTTTTAAATTAGCCACCATTTTCGTTGAGGTGGTCATTTTTTACACTTGACAAGCGTGTAATCCTCAAAACGGTTGTGTTTCCGGGAGACGAGCTGTCCATGAATTTGACTGTCCATCTCTAGAGATAACTACAAAAACAGGAATTCCTGATTTGAATTCATAATTGGGAAAGGACCATTACAGTTTCAAGCAGGTCCAGAAAGATTACATAAATAGGTATACCCTAAAATTAATGGGCTTACTATCTTTTAGAGGGGTAAATGATGGATCGTGTCATAAATGGAAATACAAAATAGTGAGAGCTCCATTTCTGCCTGAGAGTTTTCTTTTCACCGGTTCTTATTAGCGAACTGATTGACCATGCTGTCACAACCTCCTCACTTACTTATTTCATCCTGCTGTCCTCCAACTATTCAACCTGATGGGCTCCGAAGTGTTTGATTTCTGCAAATCCTCTTAACATCATACACCATCTTACATAATGAGTGTTCCACTTGTGAGAGCAAAAAAATGTTAGGAATGGTGATGAAACTCTTGCAAACAGAGTCAAAAGAGGGGACAGAAGGAAACCGTCGTTTACGGAGGATCCATCATGCTTGTTGGGGGAATAGGTAGTTCAGGCAAAAATTGAGGGAAGGAAAAGAGAAAAGCGCAGTAGAAGAAAACAGCAAGAAGGGAGGTCCCAGCATGGTCAAGCAGCTTACTTCTAAGGGTGAAAATTGCAAAATGTAATTCAGGAGCCCATCACCTAAAAAACTCAACATGACCTGCAATCTCCCTACACAGCAATTTGGATTCCGTGGCTAACTTCAGGCTCTTAACAATGGCAAGTCCTGTCTGTTTGTGTGTAGATGCTGGCATATATGACTTGGCTTCCTCTTCCCTTCCTATCAACAAAGCTTCCCTGGCAGGAATGACATTTTCCCACCAAAATTCCCGTAAAATCCCATGTATTATCTCCCAATAACCACGGTCTCTGCACACACGAAATATTGTGCTTCCATTTGGTGTCCAGCAATACAAATCCGCCCATTCTCTATCCATTATCTCCAATTGCCCCTGCACTTGAGGCACGTAATAGAAGGGCATAGTGGACCAAGGAAGACCCTTTTCAGGCTTACCCTTGTTATAGGGACACTTAACTTCCAGGATGCCACCTCCAGGAAAGCAACCAAGAAGACCATCAGGGGAAGCACCAAGAAGACCATCAGGGGAAGCACCAAGCCAATCAAATTGCTCCTCTGAATGGATTGCAAATCCCAATGAGCTCACCTCGCGACTTGTGATGTTCTTATACCGATTTATTGCTGCTGCTTCATTGAGCACACCCCACTGCATGGCACTGTTTGCAGAAGCTTCAAGGGTCTGTGTCTCAGATCCAAACACTTTCTCATGCCAGAGCTCAGGGCGACGTTTTCCCTTCCAAAAACCCAAAGCAGTGCTGAAGGTGCTTGTTGTTAGCCTGTCCCTCCTAAGGGCAAACCATTCCTCTGAACGTTGGGGTGCATCAGATCCGGTAACACAGGCAGCCAAAACTAGTGATGAGGGGGGGCGCACTATGGGAGGGACTGTTCGAGAGATCAGAGGTTCGGAGCACGTGTGAAATATTCTGTAAGATCCAGTCCCATGCCTTTTCCTTGGGGACAGTGATGCCACCTTGTTATGATGAATACTGGGAAACATGGTTGAACAGGCCTTGCTCATTTCCAAGAAAATCAGCCTGTTGTTAGTGCCTTTATTTGGTGGATTGGTCCTGCGAAGGCCACACTCTGCATGAAAGATTAGTCAAAAAGTCGGGTAAAAATAGAATAATCATTATAACAATAAATTTTCCGTGCAGGATAATAAACCTACAATAAGAAGTAGCAAGGGTAAATGAGTTCATAAAAATCAGAGCATGCATTTCCTTCATAATATATACAAGCACCCTCTTGGTCTCATACAGCATAAGAAGCTATTGATAAATTACAAATGAAGGTTGTCAGAAGTAATCAACGAGCAAAAAAGATGTATCCCCTTCTCAAGAAATGAAGCATATTCACCTCTTACAAGGTAGTCAACCAGCCTCGCATCCAGAAAATAATATAAATAAATCAACGGAATGTACTGATTTTTCTATCATGGAAAAGAACTGAATTCACTCTTCCTAACGAAAGCCATATCCTTTCACTTTATTCTTGATGCTTAACGAGGATCAAGCTACAACAAAAGTTAGCCTGTTCTAGCAGAATTACCAAACACCTTAGGCACATTGAACCGAAAAATCAATTGAGGGTTTCATTTTTAAACATGTGATCTTCTTTACATCAAGTGCCATTGTTTACTGCAATGATAGGAGCCTTGCGCTTGTAACCATGCTAGCAAGCAGACACTTCATGCAAAGTCAGAATGATAAAATCAAAACTTGCTTTCCCAATTCCCAGAAACAAGTTTAGCATCTACATTCACTGCATAGATAATCCTCAACTATACACCAAACAACCACAAATAAGGAAATCCTTAACTGAAAACCATCCCAAACGCTTACAGCTTTCAACCCCCAGCAAATTTAGCATAGCTTATAAATTTTGCAATCAAATACTAACAAACCCATGCAATAAAATATCCGAGGCATAACGAAAACTTATCACAACAAGCAATAAGAGACACCCAATTCTCTAAAACATGAAAATGCAGCTGCGTTATAAGCAAAGTGTTTGATAATATACCTGAAAGAGAGTTTGAGTTGGTAGCGCTTATCTTTTGACGGGCAGAAACAGAGAGAGTGCAAAAGGGTCGAGCATCAACGGAAAGAAAGGAAACTCTAGATTGAATGGAGGAGAGTTGAACAAGCTTCATTCTTTCACTTCGCCGATTATCATTGCCTTTAGGATTTCAGATACTGTATTTGAAGGAAGGAGATTGAGAGGAGAGGCACACGAGGAGGGCAAGGTATCGGAATTGAATAAAAGTTTGCACAACCACGACGTTTTCAAAAAGATAAGTGAGATTTTGAGGGTATTTCATATTTTGGCCCTCGCTGTTCTATTTTTCTAATTTTATAGCCAAGACTATTATGGGATTAGTAAGAATTGAGTAATTTTATGCTGCAAGAAAGAGAGATTAACATTTGGTACCCGTAATATTATTTTAGCTTTTGGTGGGGTTAGATGTTAATTTCTTTCCTGGGATCCAAAGTAATTATTTTTGAATACATACGATACAGTATACACTATACACCATAGAATTTTTATCAAGATTTCCCTTGGTTAGAGAGTAAAAAGAAAAAAAAATATTTTTTTAAAAAAACATGCTTACATTTTACCTAAATATTAGATCCAAATGACGAAGGGAACACAATTCCTTAATAATCCATCACTTGAGATTAGTTAACATTAAAATTAAGTAGATAAAGAAAACAAATTGTAAATGGTGCTTTTCAAATTGATATGAAAATAATTTTATCGTTCAATTAAAAAATGTTTATAAATGTATCATATATTTAAACTTGAGAGATAAAAATAAAAATTAATTTTATAGAAAAAAATTGGAAGTAAAATGTTTTTTGGTAGTGTTTAGGAACGTGGTCTAAATACTATTTGACAAAAATTTGAATTTTTTTATCTTGTTTAAAGTAAATATTTTTTATATATTTTTTGACTGTTTTGATGTGTCAATATCAAAAATAAAATTTAATAAATAAATAAATAAATAAAATATTATTTTAATATATTTCCAAGTAAAAAGCATTTTAAAAAGTAACTATTATCACAATACTAGACGTTACCTTTATTTCATCCTAAACTTTTACCACATTCCAAGCAAACTTCACCCTCTCTCTCTCTCTGCTTTCTGCTACCTTAAAAATCTTTTCTTATTGTTTGTAAAAAAGAAAAAGAAAAAATCAAATCCAATTTCTACTAATGAACATTGCCCTTGTTGGTCACCTTCGTTTTCTTTCTTTCTCACTCTCTTCAACTCCATTTCACTCTTGTTATAACTAAGTTTGAAGGTGTCTGTTTTTATGGTAGATTGTGCGTTGTGGTGTGACTATAATTTTGTTTTGTTTGGTAAAGATGAAACCACAAGTTTAATAAAGTAGGATCTATAAATGTTTGTGGTCCAACCGTCGGTTCAACAAAAGCATCCAATATATGCTTTTCAACTGATTTTTTCCAAATGATTGTTAGTGGAGATCATTCAATTTGTAACTGACCAAAATATCCCTCTCATATCCTCTTATTTCTATATGTTTGCTTTACTCCCTAACCATCTTTATCATCTCCTTGTTTCCAGTTTTCTTCACAAATCCTTCAATCCTTTATTACAGATGCTCTGGTCCAATATTTTTATTAGGCACAAACTTTTTCAATACCCATAAGATAACATGTCAACAGTAACCAACATCTCTTTCCAAGATCTCCATAACCCTTCACTGAATCTGGTTTCCTCATCTCTTAATCTTGTCTTTATGCACACCCTATTGTATTCTTCAACAAAATTTTGATTTTGGATTTCAATTACTATTCATTAACGACTATGCATGTTATTTAAATTCTCTTTATTAACCATAATATTTAACTTCTTCATCATTTTTTTAATTGTCTCCCAATGTTTTGTCGTAGAAATCCTAGATCTCCTTTATATAACATTAGTTAGCACTCAGAAACCCATAATCTTTTTTATTTGTTTTGTTACAAAATACACAGAACACTGGTAATCATATTTTCAATTTATTTCATCTTCTATAAAGTTTTCTTTATTGTCAATTAAATTCTATCAATTTGTTTATTACCTTTATATGGCATGGTTAACATGTATAACTTGCCATATGCATTTAACTTTCATGTTATTTTGAATTTAATCCTCTCGTAGTTGACTAATAACAAGAATAATATCGAGTTCATCAAGCTGCCAAAACAATGGCATTGTTTATTCTAAACATCAATGTGTTACATATGTTTGGTATACATAACAATATATTAACAATGCTTTGCTTATAAAATAATTAATAATCATGCTCAACATTGCATCCATCCTTCTAAAAAATTATGTTACTGAAGCAAGAATTTAGAATATTGAAAGCTTAACACAAGTAGTGGGTGATAGTAACGGAGTGTATAAATAAAGACACATGATAAATTTCACATTGCATTCTTTGGCTTTCTTAATTTTTAAAGCATTCACAAACTTAATAACTTAATAAATTATCCTTGAGTGGTAATGTAGTTGATAAAGACACAATGTTTGGAGTGCCTATGATACCTACCTATATTTGTTATAGAGTTGTGTTTGGTGTTATTTAGATTACTTATAAAAAGGGTTAAGTCATGCACATCATCCCTGTTTAATAGCTTATTATCTCTGCTACACATCTTGGTTAGAAATCAAGACCATTATTCTTTGATTATGTCATCAATAATTTATTGTCATGTCGTAAACATAACACTTATAGGATCAATTTAAATGAATGAATTTGAATATGTTTGCAATTTTTAATAAGGAAAGACGTAAAATATTATGATCTGATTTCTTTTGATTTCAAATTCAATACAAAACATTAACTGTTTATTTAATATAATTTTAAAAGTAAAAGGAAAAATATCTCATTAACCACATCATTAAAGTAATTAAAAAAATTAATGTTTATGTGACAAATTCAAACAAACACTTTCAAAAAATTTAAGTTTGTCATATGAAATATGAAAGCTAAAAAATGCTTATGGAACAAATAATTGAAATGATAGACAAGATCACATCCACTAGCAGATTAATGAATTATACAATCTTTCTTTAAATGTAACATACATGAATTTCAACATTGTTTTATTAAAATTAGTACTTCATTACAGCTTTATAAATTTTTGACGTACCCTACTGTTTTGAACATATGGTTCTATTGACATTGTTTTCTTCACTATACTAATCAAAATCGTTATTACATTAAAAACCAATTCTCTAGTTCTAGTCCTCAAACATTAAACTTCATTACGAAGTTTCTAAATCTGTACTATATCATCTTCAAATCTTTTAAACTTGCTATAAACAACTTCAACAATAATTTATTAACAATATAACTTCATTAAAACTTTATAATTTTTGACATACCCTATTGTTTTGAACCTATTCCAGCCTTTGCATTGTTTTCTTTACAATACTATGCTAATCAAAATCTTTATTACATTAAAAATCAAGTTTCTAGTACTAGTCCTTAAACATTAAGCTTAATTAGAAAGATTATTAATCCATTCTATATCTTATACAAAGCTTTTAAAAATGTCATAAACAACTTTAACTCTAACTTTTAAATTGTATAACAATGTCTCAACATGCGACACACATGTTATGTCTTTTGAGTTGACTATCCATAATAAAACATAACCATATCTAGATATTATTTAACTAAAATTTAAAAATCTACTTTGTGTATTGTCGATTGAAATTAATATATAGCATCGACAAAATTAATTACTTAATTCTATATTATAAAATTCATTATAATTATGAACATGGAAGAGTCTCAATATCAAGATAAAGCATGTTGGACTAGAGAGATGCTACACATATTATATGACATTTGTATCAAGACAATTGAGAAATGAATGAGACCCAACACTCCTTTCAACAAGGTTAGATGAGAATTTACTACTAATATCTTTAAAGAGCAAATTAGCCTTGCATTCACTAAAGCACGATTGAAGAATAAGTGAGACGAGATAAAAAAGAATTGAAGGATATGAAAAAAGTTGATTTCTGAAATAGAAGTTGGATGGAGTTCAGAACTAGGAACTATTTTTGCCATTGGTGAGTGGTGGAAATAAAAATTCAAGTTAGTTTTTAGTTCAATAACATGTACATTTACTTCAAACACTTTAACTTCTATTTATCAATCCTTCAAATTCATTAATAACAATTATTTTCTTTGTTGTAAGAAATATGAAAAGTTTAAAAGTTTAGACATTCTGATATAAAACCATCTTTGTGTTGTAAATATGATATGATGTTTACAAATATTGTGACTACTGGTAAGTTTGTGTGGGCTTCATCTCAAGGTATGATTTCTGATGATGATGAGGTGGGTGATGGGATAAAAAAGGCAACCAAGGATGATGTAAATATAGAGAAGGGTAATGGAGATTTAGAGGAAGATAATTTACCAAATCTTATTGATGACATCAATAATATGGTTGTTCATGTTAATGTTTCCAACAATAGTAACAACTATAATAGTAGTGGGAAGAGAAAAGCCACTCAACACTGTTTGAATAAGAGTGTACAAAATAGAGAGGCTCCTGAATGAAAGAACAACTTTTCTCATGCTTAGATCAATTGGTTGACAACTTCTCTACTAGGAGTGATTACACATCTAGTTTATGGATAAGAAAATGGTGTAGCATAGAAGAGGTGATGAAGGAGTTTCACTCCATTAATGATGTTGTTTTTGGCAGTGAGTTGTATTTTTGTTGCTGAGTTTTTTTATGGTTACAAGTAGAAGAAAAATGTGAACGACAATGAGAAATAAAGAATGAAAATTTGCATGGCTGAAATTAGTGTTTGAGAGAATATCAAACCTTAAACCATTAGATCTACTTTAAATATAGGTTTCATATTTAATAATGTTTTACTAAAATTATGTCCAAAACATTTAAAACTAGTCATATTGCAATTGATTTATGTGTGTTTGAGTATGTTTGTTTTTAATGTGGTGCCATCCAACTTTTTATGGTTAAATAATTTAAGATCATCTAATAATAATTGATGATTATGTCATCATATATGTTTGTATTTTTATGGTAGAATATATAAATATTATATGGCAGGAATTCTATGCCTCTATAATTACATTTATATGGAATTAATTATCATTGCACAATACTGTATAGAGAAATCCTCATATGTCATTATTACTGGAATTTGAATGATATTCTTAAAATATTGGCTCAAATAATATGCGCATTGCCTTATAAATATATTTTTTAATAAATATATTACCTCAAAAGAGTAAATATTGTCTAAAAAATATGGTTATTATATGAAAATTGATTTAGAAATATTTTTTTTCCTTTAAACTAAAAATAAATGTAGTGATTGAAAAATAATGGAAAAATATATTATATTCATAATGGCAGTAATGTCACCTTATTTTTTTTTTAAAAAAAAAAACAATTGAGTGATCAATGTGCAAATAAGACCTTTGATGCATTCAATCACTTTAGTACTCCCACCCTAGGAAAAACTCTAGGAAAAAAACAAGAGGAACAAACATGAAGGTTCCCTTTGGAAACACCACAAGAGGCCAAATCGACTGTTAAAAGATTAACATGATGTCATAACTTGTGATGAGGATGAGAAGGAAAAAGATTTTTACTCATGATTTGATTTGTATTTTGACATTAATTTTAGAAGTTTTCTAAAGAAAAAAAAATAAAAAATGCCAATTAAATTCAACTTAATTTACACATGCAAACAACAAATTGATAGGATAGGATAAGAAACCTTATATAGTAGGCTAAAACATGCCTTAATTATGAGCATCATTAATGAAGTTAAATATTTATTTATTACAAGCCAAGTGGTTGACAGTTGATATCTTAAATTAACAGGGTCATTAAAAAAGAATAGAAAAGCATGCAAGATATTTCATATTTCAATCATGAAGTTGTTGATTAGGTTATTACAATTTCATTTGATGTTATATAATGATTTGTTCATTTACATGTTACATGCTTTGTGAACCTAATAATTTGTTAATTTATATCTTATATACTTCAACAACCTAATATTAAATGTAGTATTTATTATGCAAAAACAAATTGGATGAGAAATCCCCCATGCTTTATTGTTATGCTTAGAACTATAATGAGAAATAAATTTTCTCTGTTCTTGCAGATGTGGACATGACTCTGTTGATGTATTGTTACTGTCTCTTATATTGTATTTTAATTAATGTGCTATTGTTTTGGAGCTGTGTATGACATTGTATTTCACTTAACTTGTTATTCTTGCGTGTACAAGATACTTACCCTATTTTTAACTTGTATGGTAATGTTAAGGTTGTTGTTGTGTTGTCATGTATTGCAGGCTGCTGTAAGTTAGAATTTAAGGTGAGAATATTAGGTATGGATGCTTGGTAGGAATTAAAGCAATTCTTTGATATTTTTAGATTGAATCTTCATTTTTTTTTTCACCATTGTTGCTTTTATAATTCACACTTACAATAAAGGCTCACTCATCATTTTCAATATATTTTGTACAATATTATTGCTTTCGTTTTCTCAAGGGATTTCATTTATAGTATTTCAGCTTGCATCTATTTAAAAATGTGAGTTGTCTTTCCAATTTATATCAATGTTTTTGGTACAACCATGGCTTAATATGAATCACATTTTTTCCCATCCTCATTGCATCCTAATAAAACTACCAAGTACATAATCATTTCTCATACTGATAAATTCTTGCTGGATAGATGATGGAACAAGTTGTAATATAATTCTTTGTTCATGTTTACAATAAAATTGACAGCAACACTGCAAAACATCCAATGCAAATCAATTTAATGTGTGATTATTAAATTAAATGTCATTTAAATTTATTATAACAGTTCTTTAGTTTATTGAAATGTATGTATAAAGGTTGTAATACCTCTCTCTCTATATATAAGAAATATTATGTGTTCATTGAAGTGAAATATTTCTTTCACATTGTAGATATGGACGCGAATTAGTTTAATAATTTTTTTATAGGGATTATGAAAATATCATTAATAATGTTGTTCAATATGTCTCATATGGTTATTGTCGCACCCGACATCGCAGCGGCCCTAAAAAATAATGCTCTCGAGTTATGGAAAAAGAACAGATTTCTGGCATCCGGTTCTTTTAAGGAAAAATGTCTCGTTTGAGGAGTCGCCACCTAGTATTATGGTCACTAGGAACCCTAACTGGTCAACAGAGATTCTATGGCTCGGGATTGGTTACGTAAAAGGGAAGATATTATCACCCCTTAAACGTTCTGCCTAAGGCAGACTGCATTGCTGGTTTTTGTCTTAAATTGCTAAATATTTATTAGTTTATGCTATGATGATTTGTTTATAATATTCCTGACTCTGGCGCCAGGGAATATTCAAGCTCGAATAATTCCAACTCTGGCGGTGGTAAAAATTCGTAGCTACGAAAATTAAATTAGATCAATATTTTTTATTCCCTACTCTAACATCCATGAATAAATAAATAAAAACAATTTTTTATTTTTTTGCATGCACATATTTTTTTATTTTTCTAGCTAAATAAATAAAATACAACGAATAAAAATAATATAAATTTAAACCGGTATTTTTATTCCTGACTCTGGCGTCAGTGAATAAACCAATAAATTTACATTATTTTTATTAATACATACACATTTTTTATTTTTTCTGTTTTTTTTATTTTTTTATTTTTTCTATTTTTATTTTTTGGGCTGGGCCCAGCTCAGCCCATGGGGGGCTGGGCTGGACCCAGCTGACTTGGTGGGTCACTGGTCTAGACCAGTGACCCGGCTGGGTGGCAGGCGTGCGTAACGCATGTCTGCCCGGCGAATCATAATTCACTTGCTACAGTAGCAAGTGAATTATAATTCACTCTGTAGCAGTGAATTGAAATGCAAAGGGGAGAAGAAAATACTAACCTGGCTCTGGTGCTGCCGGAGGCGAAGATGAAGATCCCACTTGTCGTTCCCCCTCTGCCTTCTCCCTTTTTCTCTTCTGTTTTGGTTTTCCCTGCTCGTTGTTTTGTCTTCTGTTCTTCACGTTCGTCTTTGTTCTTTTTGTTCTCTCAGTTCATCATCCGGTTATTTCGTGTTTTCGTCTGTCCCTGGTGCTGGAGATGGTTAAGGCAATGGTCCCATCCCTATATAGTCTCTGTCTCTCCTCCTTCTTGCGGCCCGTTTGCGTTTCCAGGTCTCCCCGGTTTCCTCCGTTCCTCCTTGTTCGTTCGTCTCCTCTATGCTTCTGCCTGGTGCTGGAGCTTGATGACGAAGACAATGGCGGAGATGTGTTGATTGGCCAAAGCTAACTTCTCTCCTTCTCTGTTGCTGTCTCTGCTTGTTTTTTTTTGTTAACTGCTGTTTGTTCTTTTTCCCCTGTATTCTTTTGGTTCTTCGTCTCTGCCGTGCATGGTTTTTTTTTCTTCCCAGTCCCTTGGTTCGTTTCTGTGTTCCTGTTTTAAGCTGGTATAGGTTGGGAAAAGGTTTACTCCTGGTCTGGGGTTTAACCAAAAAAACTTAGGAGCCTCTCTGGTCTATTTGTATCGGTATCGTTTTCGATTTTGGTTTCCTCTCTCTCTACAACTCTGCCACCAGCCCCTGCTCTTTGGTGCAGCTCGGTTTTATATAGAACTTGGTGGGTTGGTAACGGGTGGTAGGCTGAGGAACGGCCACCATTAAACGCTCATAACTGAGGCCAACAGACGACCATTACTGCTGCAACGTTCGGCCTCCTTTACTGTGGAAAACGGTCGCTGGTTTAAAGAAGAAGATGAACAGCGTCTTCAAAACGACGCCGTTTTGGAGACAACAGTGGCCATTTTTACTTTGACCCTCGAAGTTTCAAAACTTTTGTAATTAAGCCCCTGGTTTAAACGGTAATTAGCCCCCTGCATTTGCGCACCTTTTTCAATGTAATCCTTGGATTTTAATTTCGCAATTTGGACCCCAATCGTTAATATTTCTTCAATTAAGTCCCTGATTTCATTAATTTAATTAAATCCAAGTCCAATTAAGTATCAAAACTTATCAATTCTCCAATTAAACCCTTAATTGGATTAATTAAATTAATTCCAAGCTTAATTAAGTCTCAAAACTTTATCAATTCTCCAATTAAATCCTTGATTGGATGAATTAAATTAATTTCAAGCTTAATTAAGTCTCAAAACTTATTAATTTTCCAATTAAACCCTTGATTAGATGAATTAAATTAATTCCAAGCTTAATTAAGTCTAAAAATTTATCAATTCTTCAATTAAACCCTTAATTGGATTAAACAAATTAATTCCAAACTTAATTAGATTAATTCCAAAGTTTAATTAAACCCTAAAACTTCCAATCATGATGCTCTTAACCCAAATTTTAATTCATTCTTCATTTATTTCATTTTACTTGTTTTTTCATCATCATTATTATTTTTTCATCATTTTTTCTTTTCATAAAATAATAATAATAATTAAAATAAAATGGTTAAAAATTGGGTTATGACAGTTGCCGCCTCTTTATAATATTTACAATGCAAAGATATTGGAAAAGTTCATTTTCTTTTAGTTTTGTGTAGTAAATTTATAAAGAAAAGTAGATACAGAGAGAACTTTTGCTTCTTTTTTTTTTTTTTTTTGAAAACTTCGAAAATAGTAGATTGACACATGACCTTAACAAAGAGATGTAGAAATTAAGAAACAAATCATTTGGAAGACGAACCATCTCCTTTTTTTTGTGTTTTAATGGATCAAATTATTTTGGGCAACCTGCCCGGTGATAAAAGAATGCGAGGAATTTCGTGAGTGGTCTAATTGTTCCAGGTGACCTGCCCGATGATTGAAAAAAAAAAATACAAGGATGATTTTTTTTTTTTTAGGATGGTCACATTGTAATAGGTTACCTGCCCAGTTGGTATATTGTAATGGGTTACCACCCCAGATGGTCACATTGTAATGGGTTACCTGCCCAGTTGGTATATTGTAATGGGTTACCACCCCAGATGGTCACATTGTAATGGGTTACCTGCCTAGTTGGTATATTGTAATGGGTTACCAACCCAGATGGTCACATTGTAATGGGTTACCAACCCAGATGGTCACATTGTAATGGGTTACCTGCCCAGTTGGTACATTGTAATGGGTTACCAACCCAGATGGTCACATTGTAATGGGTTACCTGCCCAGTTGGTATATTGTAATGGGTTACCAACCCAGTTAGTCACATTGTAATGGGTTACCTGCCCATTTGGTAAATTGTAATGGGTTACCAACCCAGATGGTCACATTGTAATGGGTTACCTGCTCAGTTGGTATATTGTAATGGGTTACCAACCTAGTTGGTCACATTGTAATGAGTTACCTGCCCATTTGGTAAATTGTAATGGGTTACCAACCCAGTTGGTATATTGTAATGGGTTACCTGCCCAGTTGGTCACATTGTAATGGGTTACCTGCCCAGTTGGTATATTATAATGGGTTACCAACCCAGTTGGTCACATTGTAATGGGTTACCTGCCCAGTTGGTCACATTGTAATGGGTTACCTGCCCAGTTGGTATATTATAATGGGTTACCAGCCCAGATGGTCACATTGTAATGGGTTACCTGCCCAGTAGAAAAATACGAGGGTTTTTTTTTTTTTTTTTCAAAAGTGGTCACATTGTAATGGGTTACCGGCCCAATGAGAAAAAATACGAGGATTTTTTCAAAAATGGTCTAATTCACATAGATTTGAAGGAGGTGGAAAAAATGACATGATAGGGCTCGAAGGCGCACTATTCCAAAAGATGGAAGCTTGAAGGAAATGAGGGCTCGGAGGTGCACTCGAAAACGCACTCAAAAGGAGGTAGGATAAGAAATGCACTACTTTTGATGGTCGAGGGCGCGCTCGAAAAGAATTGAGGTGAGGGTTCGAAGGTGCACTCGAAAGGAGGTAGGATAGGAAATGCACTACCTCAGGAATGAAAAATGAAATGTGGTTGAAAAATACAGAGATTTTTCTGGTGGCCTAATTCTCATTGGTAGGCTGCTTAGGTTGAAAATTCTAAAAAACATTTCAACAACAATTTCGATCTTTGGCCATTTCAAGTTGGCCTTCCACTTGATGGATTTCGTTGGAATTTTCTCATATGAAATTTGCAAAACTCATTATCCAATGTCTCAAAGTTTAGATGATATGCATGCATCTTTACCTGATTTGAAATATAGGCCCCCCATTTAGTCTTCTCGTTGCTTGGTTGGTGAGATCTTGCTATCTGATTTGAGTCATCTTTGGCTTTCTAGTCCACTCGAGTTAGCCTATGTAAGTCTATTTCCATATTTGTGTGCACAACTCAGCCTTTGTGGTGCCCATCGTGACCCACTTGCTTGCTAAAGATTTTCTGATTCGTCAAATAATTTGAGAGGACCAATCATTACTCCTCGTTTCACTACTAGAAACATTCGGTGTCACTTGCTGAAAGGATCAAACTGTATTTCATAAACCAAAATGCCCCCTTGTCTTGTTGTAGGAAATGTTCCATCTCCTTTTTCTAGAATTTTTCCTTCTAAGCACAATGTTGCCCCCTTGTATTGGTCATTGCCCCTAAGTGTGCTCTGTCAGCGACTTAGACAAATTATGGTTTTAAAAGGCCATTCTTTCATTTCTCTCCTTTTCAGTTTGGTGAAGGAATATGGGTCTAGAATGAATCTTGAAATCTTGATCTTGCATTTTGAAAATAAAAATTATTTTGATGTGAGTCTAAAACAATTTGCTTTTGAAATCTTGCAACTCCTTGGTTATTTTCTTTCTTGGAAAAGAGATTATTTGCTCTTGTGTTTGGCAATGATATCTTCGGTGAAAATACATCATGAGATGACCTTTTTTCAAAGTGAAGGGCTCGAGAAAAAGCTCAAGGTTTTGTTTGAGAAAAATTTGTTTTTTTTTTAACACTCATTTTTATCAGCATGAATAATAATGAATAACTTATTCTTGAGGTCATGAATCTTATGAAAAAAATATTTTTTGCATTTTGAGAGCATTGTTTATTGTTCTAGGTTGCTTGCTTGCTTGATTAGAAAGGACTTCTACAGGTACGTAACGTAGGCTCTGGTTTTTGGCTATGAAAGAAATGGATTCATAAGGCTCAAAGAGTGTTTCAGGGTTTCAAAGACTAAAGATCACGATCAATAGTTTGACTTTTGGCGTCATTCATATTTTCTTTTGCCGCTCTTCTTTGATTTGCCCCTCTTTTTTTCTTTTTCATTGCTTTGCTAGAGCATACTAATTTTATCTTGGTTATCACTTTTTCTTGTGATTTGGGCATGCCCCCTAGCATTTGAGTTTCTTGGACTCTTTTGCCTCTTGGCTTTCTCACGACTTTATCATCTTTCTTGATCATTGAAATTTCACTTGCCCCCAATGTAGGGTGTGATCTTAATCGGGATTTTTTATGAAAGAAAAAAATTATTCAGGCTCAAAAAGGGATCGCAAGGGATGTATTTATTTCAGAACGTGAAAGGAATAACAAAGATGGCCTTTCCTCATTTCAAGCGCAAGCAACTATGATCAATAAACTTTGACCTCATCTAGTGTGATGGTTTAGTCTTTGCAAAGATGTAATTCATGAGTTATAAGCAACAAGTTCACTACATACCATTATTCATACATTTAAAAACACATGATTCAAGAGTCATGGGGTAAGGGTGCTTATTCATTTCCTCTTTTTTTTTTTTCCATAATTTTTTTAGTTTAGTCACCTCTATGAAGGAGTTGCTTGATTCACTTGTCATTCTACAAGTAGAATGTCAAAAATATTATTTTTGAATAAACATCAAATTATCTTTGAAATCAAAATGCCAGATCAATTTTTTTCAAAACTCCAATAGGGAAACTGATTTTTGTTAAAAGAGATGAATTGCGTCTATGAGATCACACAAGGCTTCAAAGATGTGTTTGTGAATCTTTATAAGAAAACTCTCTCAGAAAAAAAATGAATAATGATAATCGTAAACATGATTGAATGACAAACTCATTATTTCATTGAAACTTTGGAAAATAAGTTCAACAAGAAAGAACTTATGACAACATCTTGGGCTATGAATACTGGCATGATAACATATAAAGGGGCTAAACATTTAATGTCCATTGATTGGAATTTCTAGAATCAATCATTCATTCTCCTTGACAAGGGCATCTTTTCAACAATCAATTGAAGTCATTTGTAGATCATTCTTGACCTAATATCACCATAGCTTTATCTTCAAGATAGTTGATTTCTGAGAGTTGGTGTGAAGCAATTAACTATAGGAATGATAAGTGCCTTGGCAACCACCTTCAGTGAAACCGTTTTTTTCAATCGGGTTAGCAATCTTACCTAACCCAATGGCTTGTTCAATCCTCTCAGCTATAACAACCAGGTCAGTGAAATGTTGTGCAGAGCTTCTAACCAAGTATTCAAAGTACGGAGCTTTAAAGGTGTTGGAAAATAAATTGATCATCTCTTTTTCCAACATGGGAGGATTAACTTGTGCAACTATCTCACTCCATCTCCGGGCGTATTCTCTTATGGACTCCTTGTTGTTCTTCTCCATAGCTTACAAGCTTAACCGATCAGGGGCCACGTCTATATTGAACTTATATTGCCTCATGAAGGCATCAACTAAATCTTTTTATTTTTTAACCTTGGTATTGTCCAACCGCATATACCAAGTGAGGGCAGCATCACTCAAGTTGTCTTGGAAGAAATGAATTAACAGTTTCTCATCATCAACCACCTCGGCCATTTTGTTGCAATATGCTTTAAGATGAGTTATAGGGCATTGAGTTCCTGAATATTTAATGAATTCTGGCACCCTAAACTTCTTAGGAATGACAACGTTAGGTACCAAACACATATTGACGGCTTTTACCAGGTCGCACAAATGGTTTCCCTCAATTACCCTTATCCTCTCTTTTAGGGCGGTCCATTTTTCCAAATCCTCTTCTTTCACCATCTTGCCCTTTTGAGATTCTTTTTTGCATAGCTTGTTGAAATTCAGATGACACCCTATTTGCCCCCAGATTCTGTGGATCGAAATGAGTTACATGCATATCTTCAGGCTGAGCTATAAGTATTGCTTTTCCGGATTTATCTCTTAAGGCCTGCTCGAGTAGACTAGTAAGCCTTGTGACTTTTTCCTTAAGATTGTCCACCTCTTTTTGACGTTGGGCTTCCAACTGGGCTCTTTCTTCGTTTTTCATTTGTCTTTTTCTTGAACGAGTGTTATAAATGAGTTTCAATGGGGACCTATATTTCAACCTGCTAAATGTAAATCATGCAATTACGCAAAAATGCTGAAGCAATTAAAAAATGCGTATGAAATGCGGACTTGCCCTTCACGGGGTGACAACCTAATAGAAAGATCCTATTTATTTAGTGCATCAAAGGGGTTGGTCATTATCTAGTCTCAAAGGGTCTCTCGCATGCTCAGTGATCGTCCTTGAAAAGGTCGATATGAGGCTTACAAGTAGTGTGAAGATAGAGGCCCAGAGTAATATCAGTTTGGCATATCAACCACTTCCAAGTAAACAATTAAGCGAGAGTTGGATGGTTTCACGAGTCTTACCCAGGCTAAAGCCATTGGGGTACCGTTACTCCCCCACTTATCCTAGGTTGTAAAGTGTGTGCTCTTAAAGTGATGCATGACAACATAAACAAGGATGCATGCTAAAGAAGTAAATGCAGGAAAAATAAACAAATAAACACAAAAAAATAGCAATAATTAGACAAAAGACAAAGCTTAATCCTAAGTCCCCAGTGGAGTCGCCATTCTGTCGCACCCGACATCGCAGCGGCCCTAAAAAATAATGCTCTCGAGTTATGGAAAAAGAACAGATTTCTGGCATCCGGTTCTTTTAAGGAAAAATGTCTCGTTTGAGGAGTCGCCACCTAGTATTATGGTCACTAGGAACCCTAACTGGTCAACAGAGATTCTATGGCTCGGGATTGGTTACGTAAAAGGGAAGATATTATCACCCCTTAAACGTTCTGCCTAAGGCAGACTGCATTGCTGGTTTTTGTCTTAAATTGCTAAATATTTATTAGTTTATGCTATGGCGATTTGTTTATAATATTCCTGACTCTGGCGCCACGGAATATTCAAGCTCGAATAATTCCAACTCTGGCGGTGGTAAAAATTCGTAGCTATGAAAATTAAATTAGATCAATATTTTTTATTCCCTACTCTAGCATCCATGAATAAATAAATAAAAACAATTTTTTATTTTTTTGCATGCACATATTTTTTTATTTTTCTAGCTAAATAAATAAAATACAACGAATAAAAATAATATAAATTTAAACCGGTATTTTTATTTCTGACTCTGGCGTCAGTGAATAAACCAATAAATTTACATTATTTTTATTAATACATACACATTTTTTATTTTTTTATTTTTTTTTATTTTTATTTTTTGGGCTGGGCCCAGCTCAGCCCATGGGGGGCTGGGCTGGACCCAGCTGACTTGGTTGGGTCACTGGTCTAGACCAGTGACCCGACTGGGTGGCAGGCGTGCGTAACGCATGTCTGCCCAGCGAATCATAATTCACTTGCTACAGTAGCAAGTGAATTATAATTCACTGCTACTGTAGCAGTAAATTAAAATGCAAAGGGGAGAAGAAAATACTAACCTGGCTCTGGTGCTGTCGGAGGCGAAGATGAAGATCCCGCTTGTCGTTCCCCCTCTGCCTTCTCCCTTTTTCTCTTCTGTTTTGGTTTTCCCTGCTCGTTGTTTTGTCTTCTGTTCTTCACGTTCGTCTTTGTTCTTTTTGTTCTCTCAGTTCATCATCCGGTTATTTCGTGTTTTCGTCTGTCCCTGGTGCTGGAGATGGTTAAGGCAATGGTCCCATCCCTGTATAGTCTCTGTCTCTCCTCCTTCTTGCGGCCCGTTTGCGTTTCCAGGTCTCCCCGGTTTCCTCCGTTCCTCCTTGTTCGTTCGTCTCCTCTCTGCTTCTGCCTGGTGCTGGAGCTTGATGACGAAGACAATGGCGGAGATGTGTTGATTGGCCAAAGCTAACTTCTCTCCTTCTCTGTTGCTGTCTCTGCTTGTTTTTTTTTGTTAACTGCTGTTTGTTCTTTTTCCCCTGTATTCTTTTGGTTCTTCGTCTCTGCCGTGCATGGTTTTTTTTTCTTCCCAGTCCCTTGGTTCGTTTCTGTGTTCCTGTTTTAAGCTGGTATAGGTTGGGAAAAGGTTTACTCCTGGTCTGGGGTTTAACCAAAAAAACTTAGGAGCCTCTCTGGTCTATTTGTATCGGTATCGTTTTCGATTTTGGTTTCCTCTCTCTCTACAACTCTGCCACCAGCCCCTGCTCTTTGGTGCAGCTCGGTTTATATAGAACTTGGTGGGTTGGTAACGGGTGGTAGGCTGAGGAACGGCCACCATTAAACGCTCATAACTGAGGCCAACAGACGACCATTACTGCTGCAACGTTCGGCCTCCTTTACTGTGGAAAACGGTCGCTGGTTTAAAGAAGAAGATGAACAGCGTCTTCAAAACGACGCCGTTTTGGAGACAACAGTGGCCATTTTTACTTTGACCCTCGAAGTTTCAAAACTTTTGTAATTAAGCCCCTGGTTTAAACGGTAATTAGCCCCCTGCATTTGCGCACCTTTTTCAATGTAATCCTTGGATTTTAATTTCGCAATTTGGACCCCAATCGTTAATATTTCTTCAATTAAGTCCCTGATTTCATTAATTTAATTAAATCCAAGTCCAATTAAGTATCAAAACTTATCAATTCTCCAATTAAACCCTTAATTGGATTAATTAAATTAATTCCAAGCTTAATTAAGTCTCAAAACTTTATCAATTCTCCAATTAAATCCTTGATTGGATGAATTAAATTAATTTCAAGCTTAATTAAGTCTCAAAACTTATTAATTTTCCAATTAAACCCTTGATTAGATGAATTAAATTAATTCCAAGCTTAATTAAGTCTAAAAATTTATCAATTCTTCAATTAAACCCTTAATTGGATTAAACAAATTAATTCCAAACTTAATTAGATTAATTCCAAAGTTTAATTAAACCCTAAAACTTCCA
Organism: Populus alba; assembly: GCF_005239225.2. Taxonomy (NCBI): domain Eukaryota; kingdom Viridiplantae; phylum Streptophyta; class Magnoliopsida; order Malpighiales; family Salicaceae; genus Populus; species Populus alba. Next base: position 7,747,439 of record NC_133293.1, read on the forward strand.
ATCATGATGCTCTTAACCCAAATTTTAATTCATTCTTCATTTATTTCATTTTACTTGTTTTTTCATCATCATTATTATTTTTTCATCATTTTTTCTTTTCATAAAATAATAATTAAAATAAAATGGTTAAAAATTGGGTTATGACAATTATTATTGTAGAAATAGTGGTAGTGGTTTTAGTTGCAATAGTGGTGCTAATGATGATAGAAATATAGATGATGACGACAACGATAATAATAAATATGATGATATGAGGAAGGAGATTTGTTGGTTGAGATAGTTTGATCTTCGTAATCTAGTGTTGTGCACAACTAGAGCACTTACTATGTATTATAATAATTATATTTATAAGAAACCATGTATGATGTCTTTCAACATGCTAATGCAATGGTTGAATGAATTTTTAAATAAGCATCAAATACATTGTGTAAATATATTTAAGATGTATGTAACCATGTTTTGGAGTTTGTGCTTTGATTTAGAAACCTAATATGGATTAAAACCATCAAGGAGGATGCGCGTTATTGAGAAGGTCAACATGTTTGTTTATACTTCAACATTATGTGCTTCAAATAGAAAAGTTTAGGAGAAATTTTAATATTTTGGTGAAACTATTAGTATATATTTCAATGATTTTTTTCAAGTTCGTGCACTCGTTAGTAGTGGAAGTAAACAAACTAAAAGACTTTAAATTTTCAACAACATCAAGAGAAATTGCAATGAATCTAAGATATATGTCACATTTCAAGGTAACATTAATATTGGTTAATGATTTAATAATTATGTCAATTACATAATAATTTTTTTGGTGACTACATTTGAAATTATTGTTTTCTTATGTATTTTTTATGTAGAATTGTATAGGAGCTATTGATGGAACATGTGCTCGTGTATTACAAGAAAATCAAAAACCATTTATTGGCAGAAAAGATGTACCGACGCAAAATGTAATGGCAAAATATGGCTTTAACATGCATTTTATATTTGTTTAGGTTGGATGGGAAGGTAGCGCACAATACAAGAATTTTTTTTTTTAGGCTATCGATAATCTTAATATCAAATTTTCAAAGCCATCGAAAGGTATTGATGATTGAACAATGTAAATGTTAATAAATATCATTACAAATATTTGGTGTTGTGTGATTGGGATTATTTTGCAAAATTTGTTTTTTTATTATTTCAAGAAAGCATTACGTTATTAACTCTAGTTATCCAAATAAGTATGATTTCTTGGCCCATATAGAGATGAGAGATATCATCTTCCAGAATTTTATCGTCAAGGTCACCCACAAAGTCATGAGGAGTTATTCAATTGGGTTCATTCTTCGATATAGTATATAATAGAATGAATTGTTGCAGTGTAAGAAAAAAGATGGAGAATTTTGCAAAACATGTCAATATTTTCGTACAAGACACATGTTTAAATTTCTGTCACGTCAATGACTATATAATTATATAAGAAGGAAGTCGGAACAAGATGTGACATTTATCGAGTTTGATCACCATCCAAATTTTGTTTCTCGAGATATTTTTAGTGATGTGGTTCCATATTTACAAATATAAGCCTACACATATGAATTATATTTGTGATGAGATTGCATCAAATTTGATTGGACAATAGCAAATTTTTTTATAATATATGGAATAAATTTATGTTATTTTTTGTCATTTTATGTGTAACAATAATTTCAACTAAAACACTAATGACATGTTTTGGATCAAACAACGATTTTGATCACAATCTTAACCAAACATATATTTTATTTTAGCCGATCATAACTAAAAATAATTTTTTCAAAATCACAAAGTAAGAGGGAATTGCAGCTCAAATAAAGATTAACCTAAATTTATTTATTTTTGTTTAAAATTATTTTTTAATGCTTTTTAATCCCCAATTGTTATTAAAAATTATTTTTAAAAAATAAATAAATACTATTTTAATATATATTTTTATAACACAGTGACAAAACACACAAACAATCCTTTTTTTCAGACCACAAAACTTACCAGCTAAAACAAACATACTCGCTCCCCTACATGTACTCATCAGATAAGCCTCGTCCTCTAGATTTCTACGAAGAAGAAGTGACACCCTCTTCAAGAGACAACATGATTATGGAAGTTGTCTCTTCCAATGGTGATTTGCCACCTCACCATCTTCCCACCACCACCAATACTAACCCACACCAGATGATTCTCGGCGACAGTAGCGGCGACGATAACCACGAAGTCAAAGCACCCAAGAAGCGAGCAGAGACGTGGGTTCAAGACGAAACGCGGAGTTTGATTGGGCTTCGCAGAGAAATGGATGGTCTCTTCAATACTTCCAAGTCAAACAAGCATCTGTGGGAGCAAATTTCAGCTAAAATGAGGGAGAAAGGGTTCGATCGATCGCCGACTATGTGCACCGACAAGTGGAGGAACTTGTTGAAAGAGTTCAAGAAGGCTAAACATAAAGATAGGGGAAGTGGGTCTGCTAAAATGTCGTATTATAAGGAGATTGATGAGATTTTGAGAGAAAGGAATAAGAATCCTCAGTATAAGAGTCCCATTCCTTCTAAAGTTGATTCTTACATGCAATTTGCTGATAAAGGTATTTTGAGTCTTGTTTTTTTTGCTAATTTTGGTGCTAACTGTAATTGGGTTGTTTCGTTTGGTGTTGGATTTCTCTTGCTATGATGCAAACTAAGACCACAGCAACTGAATAGTTTTGATTCCGAGCATTTCTATTTTCAGGTGATTGGTCATGATATATATATATATATATATATATATATATATATATATATATATATAATTTTCTTAAAATAGAGTTGTTTGTGTTGCTTTGAAATTTTCTTCTTGAAATTTATATTTTTGCTTTCTTGAAATTAGACTACCATGTGATGTAGGACAGAGCTAGCACAAAGAACGCGGCAAAATGTTACCTAGGAATTAGTCTAAGTCTTTGGGGCATGTTAAAATGAATGTTTCATGGTTTTGAATCTCTGGATGGTGGTAGGGATTTACGGTGTATATTTTGAGAGGGCGAGGGTAGGTGGCATTTTTGTGTTTGCTAGGTTGCTGGAGATTCTGGATAGTGGTTAGGGTTATCAAAACATAATTATGGGTTTATGGTTGGCATTAGGAAAAACTATTTTGGCTTATAATATGAAAAACTAGAAAAAATGGTACTTTTAACTTAGGCTGTTCTAGTGAATCCATGTTTGACTTGAAACTGAGGTCTGTGGAACTGACATGAACCAATTTTCTGTAATAATTATAGAAGCTGCGAGACTCTTGGGTCTTAATAGAAAGTGTAGCACTGTGTCACTCTGCAAGCTGCCCAGATTGGGCCTGTTTTATTACTGAAACTGAGACTGGTGATGTAATGACTAGGGGCCATTGAGCCTGTGAGTTAATAGGAGCTTCTTAACTATATTGATGCTTGTGGTTCTGTGATGCTTTAGCAGGTGTTTCTTGTTTCCGTGTCTTTTGAAGGGATCGATCTCTCTCCAATGTACTCCACATGGTGGATTTTAATCTAAAAAGTTAAACAAATGATTCAGGAACTGTGGTTGTGCATTATTGCCATGCTCTCTGACTTCATGTGCTTATATCTGAGCAGGAGTTCATACTTCATATGTACAAATGCATGTTTTGATGATTATTAGATTTTGATTCAAAACCTGTTATCTGGTAATCGTTTCTGCTTTTATTTGCAATGACAGCTGAACTACATAATGTCATACCAAAACTAGATTTCTGAGGATTCATATGCAGTACGTTAGGGAGTTGCATGCTTGCTTTATTCTGAAGCTTGTCATGCTTGATAATTTTATTTCTGATTTTTTTTTTTGTTTCTGGGAGAATAGGTATGGGTGTTTAGCTATTAGGTGTCTTTCCTTTCACTTATTTGTTTATCTTAGCTGGACCTGTGGACGCAACTGTATAATTAGCCTTTTCTTAACCACATACTTGGCTTCTAACTACTGAAGGTTGCCAGAGTGCCACATTCGGCAAAAATACTTCCCGCATCTGTGGCGGTATTTTAATTTTTGGTAGTGTACTTTATTTTACTTACCACTTCCTTCTGATAAATTTAATGCCATATGGTATTTCTAGTTCCAACTGCCATCAAGATACCTGATCCATACTTTACAACTTACACAGAACTTAACTTAATGGCTGTGTCCTTGTGGCTTATGCAGGCTTTGAAGATACAAGCATATCATTTGGACCCGTGGAAGGTATATCACTGTTACTGATCTAAGCATTGTAGTTATCTTTTTGCATGTTTATTTGCTACCCATTTACATGTTTGTGGAAAGCACAAGCCTTTTTTTTTTTTTTTTTTTTTTGGGGGGGGGGTTAATAAAAGTGTGTTAAGTAGCTTTTGTCTTAATCAAACTTAAGCAAAGAAAAGACATGGTCTATAAGGTCAACAAATCATCACGCTACCCTTTTGATTGCAACATTATTGTAGGCACAACTCCAGAGGTCGAATGTGTTCTTGTATAGAAAAACCAATCAAAACATCTTTTACAATGTGCTTGATCATCTTATAAGCAGAAAACTAGATCCTGGCAGTACAGCAGCCAGGGAGCAGTTGGATACAGCCTCTTCCTTTTATGCCGCCATCTCACATGAAGAAAAAAACTGTAAGCGTACATCTTCAGCAGACTGGAAAGCCTCGACTGAAAAGTATTTTTCCCAAAAAGGCTTTTGAAGGAAGCTGAAACCTACACGAAAACTCTATTGTTTATCTTATTATTTTATATAGCAATGCAGGCAAATCTCATCCTCTTGGTAGTAAAACATCATCATTGTTCAGCTTGTTCTGAATCAAAGCTTTGAGAAACGTATCCTGCATTGACTAGATATACTTTCTCCAGAAGTCATTGTGGGAACTGTCTTATTTCTTTGCCTGATAGCAAATCCTGGGCTTTTGATGTTCTTTTATTGACCAACTTCAGGATCTCAAATCTCAATAAGCCCTTGGGATGCTAATATTTTTCAAATAAATGCAAGATAACTAAACTCAATGGAGTTTTTCCCTCTATCTTTTTGCTAGGCATTGTTGCTAAAAAAAAAATTCTCCTGCCCTTAGGAATCAAGATCATTTCATATGTGGTCCTGCTTTCCATCAACAGCAACACCACAAGAGCTTTCTCAGAAGGGGCATCAGGAAGGTGCCTTCTTCCATGTAGTATTCTAAGCCACTAGTGTGTTACAAGGTTTCTTCAGATCCTATATCACTTTGCCAAATTTTAACATTGAATTGGGAACCTGCAACCATACCCAAAATAAGTTCTTTCTCCATTTTTCATATTTAGCCCTGAAGTTTTCACCTAGCCTGCAAACAATCTCCAATGACTTGCAGCTGCAATCACTATTTTACTCATCCCAGGAACCCATATAATATACTCATAATTTTAGCAATGGTAGTCCATTTCAAGAAAATTTAAAGAGATCCTACTGATGTGTAACTTTAGTAATGCATTTTGAAGGGTGTAGTGGAAGATGAAAATAAATAAATAACAGTTCATGAATATTATCATGAAAAAAATTGTAAGTGCAATGCTGTTCTCATTTTAAGAAAAAAGATAGGAATAAGAGTAAAGTGCAAACATGAAAAATGCACCGCAGAACATGCAATGGTAAATAAAGAACTTTCAAACAGTTCACAAAATGGATAAAATTAAAAAAAATTGCCTCACAGTGAACAATCTTCTAATTGAAATACTTAGAAGAGGTAGTCAAGAGAGCAACCTATGAATGCTGAAAGTGATATTGTATGTTGAATATGACAGGCTTTTGGTGTATTGATTGTTTAATTGAAGGCCCTTTATCAGGGCTTGTGCCCTTTGTGATATGATGTTCATGCAACTTCTTCCATTTCATGTTTTCTGCGGTTTTCCTTTTCTAAATGGTGTACTTGCATGTTATAAATCAAGCTTTTTATCAAAGAAAAAGAAGAACTTGTGAAGCAGACCATGGTCTGGCTGTAGAAAGTAGTGCGTAGTTGTTGAGTTTGGATGGCCCAGAAAACATATTAGTGTAGATAAGCTCCTTGGTCAATGAGAATACAATGCTAATGTCTGTTGTTAATCCTTTACATTGTTTGTATTTGCTGTGGTTCAATGCAGTGCCATTTTGCATTCGCTAGAACAGAATTGTATCTATACACTCCTGTATTCACCAAAGAAGGTAGATAAAACCTGGGTTCGTTTAGTAGATCAGCCCTTGGAAAATTGACATAAATTTGTTATAGCCTTTATATGTGTTCTCGATCTCCTTATGAAATGAACAAGTTACTGAGTATTTTTGTGGCAATAATAAGTTTATTTTCTTATGCACTCTTCCAAGTTCAGTTGGCCACTTCATCATTCTACTCGTCTATTATTATCATACTACATTCCTTTTCCTATCAATTCTCTCAAACAGATTTGCCTTTCTCTCATTTAAATTCCTCATTATGCAGCCAGTCCCAGGCCAACACTCAATCTGGAAAGACGTCTGGATCATGATGGACATCCTCTTGCCATCACTGCAGCTGATGCAGTTGCAGCAAGTGGAGTTCCTCCTTGGAATTGGAGGGAGACCCCTGGGAATGGTAAAGCTTTTTAAATTGAAAGTTATTTGTTAACTTATTTCCACTCAAGATGTAATTTTTTCTTAACAACTTGGCCAGATAAATTTGTTCAAGCCTTGTGATCCTGAGCCTGGCTTTCAACTGTTTTGATTGAGATTTGAGATGATGAGATCTTATGTTGACTTTTATATTCTCTCTATTGGCAGGTGCTGAGAATCAATCATATGGTGGGAGGGTGATATCAGTCAAGTATGGGGACTACACAAGAAGGATTGGTGTTGATGGCACTGCAGATGCCATCAAGGAGGCAATCAAGGCAGCTTTCAGATTAAGAAGTAAGCGAGCATTCTGGTTGGAGGATGAAGACCAGATAATTCGTAGTCTTGACAGGGAAATGCCTCCAGGGAATTATACTCTTCACCTCGATGAAGGTAATTTAGCATCTATGCTGTCCTCTTCTTATAAAGCCTGTGCTCTATGTTTAAGTGCCTGCTGGTGGATTGTTAAATCTGTATGCTATCCTTTGTAGGCTTCTATGTTGTGAAATTCCATGAATAATCTTGTTTTTCAAAGACATGTTTAATCATGGAATGTCTATAGGGAAAAACAATCCATATCAACCATAATTATTCAGTTTTTTTTTTTTTTGTAAAGTTATTTCAAGTATATATATACCAAACATAGCAGCAACCAATAGGCAAAATCAATTGCAGCATTATTTAATGACCTTCACCATTTCAATCCTATTCACGGACATTCAGAAAGAAAGTTGCGGAGTTATTGTTAAACACTAATGTAAATCATCTATTTCAGGACTAGCAATCAAAGTTTGCCTGTATGACGAGTCAGACCACATGCCAGTGCATACTGAAGAGAAAATTTTCTATACCGAAGATGACTACCGCGATTTTCTAACTCGCCGGGGCTGGACATGTCTAAGGGAGTTCGATGGTTATAGAAACATTGATAGCATGGATGATCTTCGGCATGATGCTATATACCGTGGTGTGAGTTGAAGCATATGCTACAACTCATATCTGCTAGTTATCCATTTTAATTGCTCACATCACCTCTATAAAGTCACTGTTACCATGCTACTTCATTTTATCACAATGCCACAGCGGTGTGATTGTATCACACAATTGTACAGCATGCTGTAATTTTGTTGAATGGTAGGACTAGATCAAGTTTTTTCTTAATGATAATGCAGTGTTTGTAAATTTGTATTTTCATTTGCAACAAAGTAATTTCATTTATCACTTGGTAGACTGTCCCGATCCAGTCTGGTTGAAAATTCTTACAACGCATATCGAGTAAAAAAACCCCAGCCCTGATTGCTGTTGATATTATTCCCCCTTCCAGTAAATTCCAGTTTCCCTATAAAATCAGAAAATTCCTAGTTTCCCCCTTTTTTCTGGGGTTGAGACATGCATACCACCCCCGGAAGCAAGAAAGATACGAGGGAAAGAAAAGGGATTCCTTCATATTCTACCAGCGTGCATTCTGGCATAACAAGTAATAAGAAGAGCTAGATTTGCAATCCTTCGTTTCAACCTCGACAAAAGCACATATAGATGGACACTTGCAAAAGGTACAAATCATTTTTTGCAATGTTTTTAGAACATGTGAATAAAAGATTCACAGTGACCCGCTGAAGGAGAAATCCATAAACAAGGATAGGGCACCTCTACTGCTCATCCCACTCATCGTTCTTGTACGAAACAAGAGTGTCGACCTTGTGTATCTGCATCATCCAACAACCAAGTCAGTGCTGGTTATCATTTATTCTCCCATTTATCCATCAAAAAGGAAATATTTTCACTAACAACTTGATTTCCTAACTTGCCTTGGTATCAAAAGAATGCAATTTCACCATTTGTGGATTGGCAATAAGTTTAGGGTCACTCTCAATCCAGGTGAATGGGACTGTAACATCTTTATCAGTGTACGCTAACACATCAAAAACACCTAAAGCAGCAAAGAGTCGCATAATTCAGTGATTGTAATCAAGAAATCATCAAAACACAAAACAATACATTGATCAGGAATGAACATATAATTCTTACAAGGTTCATCAAGGCATGGCAGGTAAGTAATGCTTGATGCAATCTGACGCATGATTGCCTGTATCTCTCTCATAATTTCTTTGTCACTCTTTTCCCTTGACAGTCTGAAATCAGTAATCATGCAACCAATCATCTAAGACTTAAGAAGGGGTTATGTTAGAGTGATAAAGGAGCTTGGACTCTAGACAAGAACATACCCTTTCTCCACAACCTCAGCATCAGTCTCAATACTGAAATTCCACCTCTCTAGGACCTCATTCGTGGCCTTACTCATTATCACCAGAACAACCCTCTGTAATTTCCCAGCTTCCAGCCATTCTGTGCAGAATTCAAGAACCAATGATCAACAACAATACTCACAGGAGCATCAATTTTTGTTAGATGCTAAGGAATAACTCAAAATAAAAGAAGACAAAAGTTGTAGACAATTTTTCATTCAGAATTGGAAGCCAACTAATTGCGTTAGGTTTCAATAAAGGAGGGTTTTCACTTCTGAGTTGCCCCTAGAAAATGAGAAAAACTGATTCATCTGCTTTCCTTATCTACATTTTCTAAGCATAAATCTAACATTGCTAACACAAAGAGAGGGAAACCTGTACAGAGATAGATCTCTGGTACCTGATAACTGTGCATTCAGGTTAGCAATGAAGGATTTAACACCTTCATCTTGTGTAAGCAACATTGGGAGCCCATACTTCTTCACTTTCACAAAACTCTCTTCCGGATAAACCCCTCGATTGTAAAGTATACTAAACACCAATCAACCAATGAAGATTAACCTCAAAACACACAATACAAATAACAGAAATAAGCAAGATAAAATAAATTAAAAACCAGAATCCTATAAAATATACCTGTTTGCTGCATATCCTGAAAAGGGGTTCAAAGAGTGAACACAACAGATTAGCCAAAGATTCTGATAAAGACCCAACAAACAAATTAACAAATTGAATTCAAGAAAGGAATCAAATGGGGAGTTTGAGACTATCACATACCAAAGAACTCACTAACAATCGCTGCAGAACCACGGAGAGTAATTATGTCTTTTGCAACCGTTCTGGATGCCATAATTTTCTTTCACCACTGAAACACTGTAAACCTACGGGGAGATAAGAGGGAAAAAAAAAGCAATCTGGGTCTGTTTCAAACAAAAGAATCAAATGTGGGTTTCGATTTTTGAACAAGAAAAGTGGGTTTTGTTTTGTTTGAGAATTGATTGCAAGAAATCAGTGTTTGGTGAGGGAGTTATGAGAGAAACAGATTAGGGTTTGATGAAATGTAAAGACGCTAGGGGAAGTAACGGCTAGTAAAGGCGAAAAACAACGCCACCATTTTAAATTGCGCCTTTGAGCCCGTTTGGCATGGCGGCTTTTCACCAAAATTCAAAATTTTTTTTTTTTTGTTAAAATTGAGTGCAGTTTGTATTTTTTAGATCGTTTTGATGTGCTGATGTCAAAAATGATTTTTAAAAAATAAAAAAATATTATTGGCATGTTTTTCGACACGAAAAGCTATTTAAAAAAATATTATTGGCATGCTTTTATCGGTAAGAAAAAAGGCATGGTTTTTTCCTGATTTTTTTTTTCAAATTTGCGACAGTGCGCTCGTGGGGATTGTCTCAGACGTCACGTCGCTAGGTAAAGCGGCAGTATCTGAAAAAGGTGGACTGATGGGTGGCGGCAATTTTAAAGCAAAAGTAATTGCTTATCAATTTAATAATAATCATGGTTTAAATTTAAAGTGTGTGTTTTTAGAAATGTATTAAAATAATATTTTTTTAAAATTTTATTTTTAATATAAATATATAAAATATTAAAAAAAAAAATAAAAAACTTCAAAATTTTTAATAAAAATGTGCCATCTACATTGCCAAACAAATTATAGGTAGAATAAACAAAAATAAACAAAAATCATAAATTTAAGGGGAATTCTTGATAAGGTTCTCAACCTATTTTTTTTCTTAATTAGGTTTTTTTATATTAAATTATGTCATCAATTTCAGTTTTGAAAATATAAAAATATCTATGTGAAATTCACGTGATTCTCTTTTTCTTGAAAAATATTAATTTTTCTAAAATTATTATTTTGATTCACACATAGAACATGTTAAATAAAGAAATATAAAAATCCTTATTTTTTTATATAATATTATGATGATCAAAAGAATTACATTAAACTATTAGGGAAAAAAAATTCACATGAGCTTCAAATCAATACTTAACATTTTGTTAAACAAAACTAATAAAATAATCTAAATGAGCTTCAAATCAATACTTAACATTTTGTTAAACAAAACTAATAAAATAATCTAAATGAAAGTTAATCTAAATGAAAGTTTATTGAAATATTAATTTTTAAATAAGCAAAACTAATAAAATACATAATTAAAAGTTTATTGATACATTAAAAAATTCATCGAGTTGAAAAGTAGATCTACACTTAATTAAGATTGTCTATGAAACTAATCATTGATTATTAGCTTGTTTTAAAAAAGTAACATATATAATTTTTTTTTAAATAATGTAGATTAACTAGTTATATAAGTAAAAGAAATTAATGAAGTTTAACAATGTGATTAAAAATGAAATAAGGAACATATTAAACAACAATTTACCTTGTAAGATTCATTAAGCCCATAAATTTGTCCTTCTCCATGTAGTGTTTATAAATCAAGGCAATTTATAAGTTTGGAACATTTAAGTTCCCTGATTATTTAATTCATGTTTCGTTGTAGGTTAGATATTTTTTTTAATATAAAAAAATTATATATATATATATATATATATATATATTATTGTTAAAAAGATTCTAAGTAAAAATAAAATAAAAATTATACATGCAATTAAATAAATAAATAAAAACATAAACAATAACTAAAATAAAATTAGAAAAAATAAAAGACAAGTGTAGATTAACATATTTAATCTAGCAAGATAAAACATTTTATCCAGTTGTGTTTGCTAAATGTATTTATTAAAATAATTTTTTTTATTCAATCAAATAATAATAGAAATAGATACACATTAAATTAATTGAATAAAATTAAAAAAAAATATTATGCAAGATTTTACATATTAAAAATATTATCTAAAAATAAAAAAAAATATTTTAAAAAATAAAATTTAGATATACAAAAGATTAAAACAACAATCATAAAAATCTCTTCAAAAAATTAAACACATACAAAATAACTAAAAAATAATTATTATCTAAAAGATGCTATATAAACAAAATAAAAAAGAGAAGATGTATTAATTTAAATATAAATAAAAAATAATTTTGAAAAAAAACACATAAAAAAATATTAATTTTTAAAAAAAAATACTAGGTATTGCTGGCTAGAAGCCTGTTTGGCCCATTTAATTAGGCCCGTGCTTGAGCCCTTGTTCTTTTTATTATTACTAATATGACGAGGTAAAATGTTATCTACCCTAAATTTTGTTCAAGGATACCCTTTACCATTAATAAAGGCTGCCGGTACATAACTAGCTAAGATTTTTTAATCTTTAAATATGTCTTTTGGTGGCTCCATGGATAATTTCTTGAAGGCAAAGATAATTATCACCGTGTTAATTCTGATCAGCCCTTGACTAGTAATCGGAATCCGAGTGACAATATCGGTGCTTGGTGATTGATCAGACCGTGGATGATCAATTGATCATGATGATCAGAAGATCCAAGAAAAGAAAGAAAGCAACAAGTCTCTGTAGAGATCTCCAGAGGATGGGCTACAGGCATGCATGAAAGTAAAGCTGCCGGCGCTTGCTGTGGATATTCCATGGCAGATATCATCAGCTCAGTTGAGGAGTGGTCCTTTCCATGTACTGGAAGCTTTCAGCATGTAAAATGAAAACTCCAAGGTCTTTGGAGATGTCGTCATTTTGTGTTCATGGATTTCCCCATTTTCGTTAACAATGTTTCATAATAGACAAGTACTTCTATCAGTAATCAATCAATATCATAGGATGATGAGGTTAGAAAACTCGAGAATATTGTTGAAGTTATTTTTTAAATTAATTTTTGTTTGAAAATATATTAAAAGAATATAAATTTTAAAATTTATTTTTGATATAAATACATTAAAATAATATAAAAATAATTAAAACAAATCTAATTTAATACAAAAACAAAATTAAAATTTAATGAAAAGCTTGTTCGACCATAGCTTCAAATGAGATTTTATTATGGTAAATAAAGTGATTGAAAATAGAGAAAAATAGCTGGTTCACTTAAACACTTGCATTTAGTTTTGTGTTTTAATTTTTTTTAACTACTCATTTATTTTATTTTAAATTTTTATTTTAGTTTTTTAAATAATTATATATATATATATATATATATATATATATATATATATATATGTGCATTAAGCTGAGATCTTCAGCAAATTTTGATAGAAGAGAAAGATCCGACTGGCAAGGGTTTGAAAATCTAGGAACCGAATTAATAAAGTAGTTCTATTATTGGATGAAACTGAAAATTAGATAGTAGATTAGGGATGAAATTGAGACTTTCCCAAAAAAAAAATATAGTGATTAAATGAATATATATTACTGTTTAGCAGATTTGAATTCTATATTTTTCCTTTTTATCAAAGTATATTCAAGCTTTAATTATGGCATAAAATTCAACAAAAGGAGCTTTTCTTGTTCTAGACAAATTTCAGTAGTTGATTCCATTCTATAAAAAAATTTAGTTTTAAAATCATATTTATATTGATTAAGAATTTATTTTCTTTAAAATGACTATTTTTTTTATAAAAAAAATAACTACATATTCATGATCACTCTCCTTTTAATTCTTCAATTTTCTCTCTTTCATCTTCGCTAATCAATAAGATAATTACTTAATTTGGCTATGTAACTTTACAAAAACATATTAGACTTTAATATCAGCTAACACAAATAAAAATATAATATAGACAACAAATACATGAACATGAAATTTTATTGAATATAGTAATCACACAAAAACTCTAATTTGAGATTTTATTACTGAATACTTTTTTCTAATCAAAACTCAATGTTATAGTTTTTTTTTCAGGATGTTTATATAGTAGGAAATATGTCCTTTAAAAAACTCAAAAAATAAATAAAAAATTCTAAACTAGACAAAAAAAAAATCACAAATCAATTATGAAAATATTGTAAATTTCATAAAGTAATTCATAGATCTTATATTAAAGATTTTCCGATCTCAAATGACTATAAAATTTTAGCTCATTAGAAAATAAGGCCTCCAAAACCTCTTAACGAAATTTTAGCTCAACGCAATAATTAAATAAAAAATTATGCACATAATTAATTTAATGTAAGGCCGATTGTTTTGAAAAAAATCTCCCTATGTACAGGGAAGATTTAATAATAATTACGCATTGCTTGGTTTCAAACCAAAATGATAAAGGTTCAGCTAACATGGCAAGCAACAAAACTAATCATAGGTACATGCATATTACATGATTGATCATTTGTTAATGGAAAATCAAATTTCAGCTATTTTTTTTTTATTTACGTGAGTGTTCGGGCTAGTTTGCGCGCAACACGACTAATTCCATAGCTCACTGAACATCCTGCAAACCAAGTAAGCATGTAAGATACCGCGGAAGTGACAGGCATGCACGGTAAGGTTTGAACTCATAATACAGAGAAAGAGAACAAATCCCTTCAACTGTTAGGCCAAGACCTCAATTATAATTCTAGTGATTTTTTTTCACGTGCTTGAAAATTGCCCCATGCACTGTCTGAAGGGGTTCCGTTCGAGCTCTCTCTCTCTCTCATTCATACCATATGTTAAACTTCACAAAAATAAAAGTCACAGGAAGCGCTGAAATCAAATTAAAGTTCAGAATTAGGATGTTCGTGTTAATAGTTATTTTTTAAATTTTTTTTATTTGAAATTATATTTTATTATTTTAATATTTATTTTTTGATATTAAGATATTAAACAGTTTAAAAATATTTTAAAAATTAATTTAAAATAAAAAAAATTATAAAAAACAAATTAAACTGCAACACCAAAAATGCATTCATCAGGATTTGCATTAAAAAAACGTGGACTAGCTGTTCTAGACAAAAAAAAAAAAAAAAAAGAATCACGTGTTAGAGTTCTTATGTCGCGCATGCTTTCTGAAAAAAAAAAAAACTTCTCTTCAAAGGCTGCTGGGAGACTTATAGCCATGCATCCATCATCTTCTCCGAGAAAAAATAATCTAAAACCTAGTTTTTTTCTCTCTAAAATATCCGCTTTTCTTTTTTCTTGTTCAAGTTTTAAATTATTTGGTTTTTTTATTTTATGTTTATAGATATAAATTTTATATTTAGATCTATGTGATCATCGTATGTACGTCACTTTATTTATTTCCTTGACAGGAAAGATTGGAAGCAAAGCAAACATCCAATCTCTGTATATAGATATTTTGTTAAACGGAACATTTGGGAGCATATGCCAAGCAAATATACTTCGAGGGAGACGAACAGATGAAAGCAAGCAAGCCGGTGTTTTTCATCTGGCCAATGCAAGCCCGTTGAACGTGAGAAAGTGCGTTTCTTAATTTACTGAGCAGACAGACCATATTCAAAGCCCCCATGCCTTGTATTAAGGTTGAACCTGTTTTTTTGGAAAATTAAAATTTTTTTTTTTTGACTAAAATTGAACGGTTTGTATCTTTTGGATCATTTTGATATATTAATATCAAAAAATAATTTTTAAAAATAAAAAAAATATTATTAATATACTTTTCAACATGAAAAGTAAATAACATTACCACACTTCCAAAAATCCTCCAAGATAATTGAGAGGAGTTGCTGGCTTTTCAAGCCTTTGTCAGAAAGAGATAGGATTCTCTCCTCTCGTCTCTCTTTTTTAATGTTCTGCTCTTTCTATTGGGTAATATGAGGGACCCAGTCATATCTTAGCAAAGTGTAGAATTCGTTGTAAACTGAGTAACGTGGAGATTCTTCTATAGATGGTCAGTATATATTTTAATAAATCACTGATTCTTTTTTAAAATATTTTTTTTATTTAGAAATATATTAAAATAATACATTTTTATTTTTTATATTATTATATAAAAAATTAAAAAATTAATTAGAAGCAAAATAAAAAAATTCAAATTTTATTAAAAAAAAATTTAGTTGAAACTCAATAATAATCACCCTTTAAGTCTCTACCTCGAGATAAACTCCATAAATGTTAAGAAGAAACTGTCTCTTGAACGGCATGTTTCGAACTTTTGAACTCTTTAAATTAAATTGAATTGAATTGAATTGAAAAGTTTTAATGAAATTTAAAATTATTTTCAGTGTAAAAAGTTATAGAATTTAGTCTCTAAAAATAATATAAAAGTAAATTAAAGGTCAGCCTTATTTAATTTAA
Organism: Populus alba; assembly: GCF_005239225.2. NCBI lineage: Eukaryota > Viridiplantae > Streptophyta > Magnoliopsida > Malpighiales > Salicaceae > Populus > Populus alba. The sequence goes on from NC_133293.1 coordinate 7,763,453, forward strand.
AAAAAATTAAGACCTTAATTTACTTTAAAAAAAAAAATTAAGACTAACTTTTCTAAAATGCTTATTTATCAAAAAAAAAATTAGAGAATTTTGAAGAAGGGAACAACGGATAATATAAAAAACAAAATTAATTAAATTTTATCTTTTTTTAAAATATAAATTTAATTTATTTATCAACTCAATTCAAACTAAAAATTTATAATTAAATTCAATTATAATAAAAAATTGATTCTAAACAACAACCAGTAAGAACTTAATAGAATAAAATAAAGAGACCTGACCAGCAGAAGATAGATTTGAATTCATCAATTTGATAAATTGAAAAATCCATGAAAGAAACGCCACTGATATAAGACCAAAGGTTTTTTTTAAGGGTTCATTTTTTTTATTAAAAAAAATTAATTAAACCAAAAATATTTTTTAAAAAAAACTGAAACCGGTTCAAACCAATTGGTTTGGTTTGGTTTTTTTAGGACAAAAACCAATTTAAACTGGTTTGGCTCGGTTTTTTTTCTAGATTTTTTAGTTTAGGTTCGGTTCGGTTCGGTTTTTTCGATTTCAAACTTATAAAATCGAAACCAAACCGAATTGGCCGGTTTTTTAAAATTTTAATCGGTTTTTTTTTACAATTCAGTTTTTTCAGTTATTATTTTCTAGTTTTCTAGTTTAATTAGTTTTTTTGATTTCTTTTACTCACCTCTAATTTTTTTTCCCTTTGAATAAGAGCTCTAGTGGTTCTTTCTTTCTAGCTAGCTAGATAGATGAGATTGATATATACTACTTAATGATTTTAGATCTTCCATCAGCAAGACCTAAAATTAAGTATGGCTTATTAATTTCCTGATGCTTTGTGGTGACTCAAAGTATGCGTGAGATACAATAGTTAGTTCTTATATAAGTAGCTTGTAATTGAAAACTTCAAAAAGCTTTCCTTGTCATCTGAATTATTATTTTTTATTAACATCAATATCTAAATAAGCTTGTATGTACCTCAATTAATTATTAAAAAGACTGTTTGCCATCCAAATTATTAAAAGGATTGGTTGTTGCCTGGAAGATTATGATACTCTGCATGTATTGTTGATTTTTTTTCAAACAATAAATTATATTTTTATTAAATGCAGTCTTAAAATAGTGAGGTATTTATATTTTAAACTACTAGAAAATTGACAAATATAAATAGAAATACCGATGAAGTTTTTTCATCGATATATTACGGTAACATTTATCGATCAAATTTTTCATCCCTAAATCCGTCAGTAAACACTGAATAGAATATTTCCATGTTATATACCAAGGAATCGCAGTGGGAAAAGAAAAAATAAAATAAAAGCCAAACAGTTCAATGATGTTACCAACGGAATTAACCTAATGGTAAAATTTGTATGTGAATATGCTAATGGAAAACTTGTGTTGGTATATACCGATAACATTAAGGAGGTTATTACAATGGAATTCAAGAAGAAAAATTGTACAACGATGTGGCATTTATGCCAATAAAATTGCCAATAAAGTTACCATCAGAATAATTATGTCGATCAATCATTCAGTAATATTTAATTTATGACTTGACGTTCGACCCTCCTCCTCCCTCTCTAATTTCTACTTCTTTCTTGTGTATTTTTTTCTGCAACAAACAACTACCCTCTCCTTTCCAATCTTAACACAATTCAACCTTAAACAACAAATTCAGCTACCACAACACTTAATTTGTCAGCATTCGTGTTCTGGCTCAAATTTTATTGAGGATTCTCAACTTTAAGTAAGCAAATCTACCTTCTTTTTCTTAACACAATTTTAAAATGTTATTTTTTTTTTTGCATGTTTTTAGTATATGTATTTTGTTTTGGTGTTTACTTGTTTTATAGTTTTTTCTCAAACAAACTTGTTGCATGGATTTATGATTTGTATATATTACTGTTTGTTTTAGATTTTTTTTGTAAAATTGTATTTGTTTGTAAGTTGATGAAACTGTGTCAAATTTTTTACTTAGGTATTTTGTTATGAAATAAATAATGGTTTATTTAACGGGTTCGTTTTATATTTTGTTAATTTTATTGTCGAGTTGTAATTTCCAATAAATACATATAAATTTGAATTTATGTAGATAATTAATAATGAATTAAGAGAAGTATTAAAATAGATTGAATAAACTTGAGTTAAACCAATATTTTTGCAAATTTATTTAGTTAAATGTAGTTAATTAATATATGTTGTTATCATTATTTATTCAGCTAAACTCAAGCTACTTGGGTTTGGTAACCATAGTTGGTGCCAGGCCCTGGTGCGGTCTGGCATCCATGCATGACTGTCACACTCAAGGAAATTGAGGCTGACATGTCTACTAGATCCAATTCGCTTGGGTATGACATGACGTACTAGACCCATGAAACTGGGATTTGGTATATCTGCCAGAATTGTGACAGTAAAATTTGCATGGGTATGTAATTTACATGAGTATGTTGTGTAGTTAAGAGGACCATTACAACATTTTAGTATTTTTCACGTTGTATTTATTTTTTTTAATAAAAAAATTGTTGGCGCATGTTCCACACATCTCAACGAGTGAGCGACACCTGCGCCATTAAGGAGGTGCATAAGACGCATCCCGGTAGCTAAATCTGATCATTCACCGTATCACTAGATGTGTAGACGTGCCCTCTCCCACATAGTTTAGCGCGTGTAGAGATATCATGGTTGGATTACTGCCGGTGATCGATTGTTTATATTTTTTTTTTCTTCTCTCTCTCTTAACAACTAAAGTGCACAATTGTCCTCTGTTTACTTGTTATTTGCTTGGATCTGACATGAATTTCCAAACCCAAGTACCTTGGATTTAGAAAACACGCCAGACCCAAGCTACTTGGGTCTTGATTGATTTTTTTTTCTTTTAAATTTCATTCTTCAACATTGAATTGATTGTAAATTTGGCTTCATAATTTGTTTTCTATGTAGTTATTACGGTTTCATGACCTGAATTATAGATTTAACAAATTAACTCGGGTTGACTCGGGTCGATTCAATATGAATTTGTCTCATTTTTTTTATATAAAAAAAGATGTTGTCTCGAATCTTTTTAGTCAAACTAAGTTCTTACTGGTTGTTCGGGTCATTTTTTAACTCGTAAAATCAACCAGGTCACATTAAATTAACTCTCGGATAGTTTAATCTTTTGATTATTAAAAAACCACATTAACAATTTTTAGATATTTCCTCTGACATTTTTTTTAAAAAAAGAAGATTCGACCCTGGAACAGCGCAATACAATGACATAGCCTGTCCCGTGTGAAAAGCCCACGGGTCATCACCACCTACCACACAACACGAGCTATGCGCACCACTACAGTGGTCTTGCTTTTACCCTCTCCAGATGCCCACCACGTTCCCTGCTGAATAAAATGCAGGATTTAACTACAAGTTGAGCACGAGATGAAATCAAGACGTTTAACCATGGCCGTATGAAACTTGACCCCCACTCAAAGAGCACTACTGGAAGATCAACGGCCTTAGGCTCACTTGATGATTCCAAAAGCTTATTATTATATTCTCTGATAAAGCGAAGCCATGCCAAACCAAGCAAAGCAAAATATTCTTCCATGTGGGGATCATACACACAGTAGAATAAATGGTGTGTCACGTCATGCATCAATGGATTCCTATGTGTGCATGGGCTCCATGCATGACATGGGGAATTAGAAACACGTGATACATTCATAGTTTTTTGAATTGAAGAAGATTCAACGAGCAGACTGATAGAACAGTCAGAGACCACTGGCTGCGTCCATGTAGTTTCCAAGAAAGGAAGAAGATGTGTTCGTACTCTAGGCTGTGCTTCTTGGTTGTTTCGACGAGTGAGATTGCTGTGGAGTGGGGGCGGAGTTGAGTTGCGAGCGAGTGGATAATTAGTTCCGGCGAAGACTTGTCAGCCTACCGAGACTTTTCACTCTCAATTATATGACTAATGAATCTGTTGATCTGAATTTTGTTTGCTCTCTCGAAGATAGAGAGAGTGTAGATACCATGAAAACTGGACTAATGAATATTGTTTTACGTCTGTTTTTTTTTTTTTTTAAGATTAATTGTTTTTATTTTTGTTTTTAAATTGTTTTGAAATGTTGATATTAAAATATATATAAATATATATTATTTTAAATATTTCTAATAAAATTTAAATAATAATAATAATTACAGAAACATACTATTCCACATGTTAAGGCCTAAAAAAGCCCTTGAAGGTCGAGAATTTAAAAAATAATTATTTAAATATCTTCCATTTTTTAGAAAAATAAAGAGTAAAATACACTTTTTTAAGAAGAAAATAATTTTTTATTTATTGAAACTTAAGAAGCAATAAATGAATTTTTTTATATATAAGTAAACACAGCCGATTTTCTCTCGAAGAAACAAAAATATTTTGGAAAGTTATTGAAAGCAAAATTGTATTTGAACACTTACAAATGAATTGTAGGGAAAAAAAATTGTTATGTTCATGCACCTCGCCCACCATCGACAAAAATAAATAAATAAATAAATAAAAAAAAGAAAAGAAAAGTAGAAGTGAAATGCACCTAACCAAGAGAATTGGAGCAATGAACAAACAAGAATGAAATACAGTAACCTTATCATAGAGTAGATATTATATGTTCGATTTGTTTTCTTTGGTGGAAATAGATATCTTCAGAATTAATTTAATTAGAATATTGATAGATATTAAATATTTTTATTATCTTAAAGATATATCTTTTGAAAATCTAAATGGATAAGATTTTTTCTAAAATTCTAGCCACGCATTTGAAAATTTAGGAATGTGATTACGATTATTTTTCAAAATATATTTTATTTAAAAATATATTAAATTTTTTAAAAATACTTTTGAAATATAAAAATACCTAGCTTTTTGAGGTAGTATTAGTAAATTAAAGATTGTATGCAAAAGAAGCAGGTTGAAGAAAGGCAAATGATTTTTTTTTAAATTATTTTTTATTTAAAAATTATTTTTAATTTTTATATATCAAAATAATTTAAAAAATTTTAAACAAAAATATTTTCGTGAAACAGTTTTAAAGTGCGGCTATGTTCCTTGAATGACAACATAATTGAAGACATCCTGACTCTAAAAACGATGAAAAATTGTCCGTTTTAATGAAAGAGATGACCTAGATTATTTAAAGTTGACGTGTGCACGGACTATTAAGATTCTGGTCAGCATTTTTGTTCTGATCCTTTGGAATTGTGATAAAAACCTATCCTTCGGAGATTGAATTGGAAGAAAAAGACTGTAATGATGGCATGACGGTGCTTGTTTTTTGTATCTTTTATATAAGAAAGAATCCTCCTCATTCCTTAACCCACTGTGTCTGTAAACCACTTGACGACTCCTACCTACGTTACTGCCACACTTGAAGGCAGGCGTCCTTCTTTAGGCAAGTTTGCTATCTCAAACCTTTAAAAACCTCATCCATTTCTTCATTCTGATTCCGCAGAGGAGAATTTTAGATTCAGTTCTGCTGTTCTGTGTCTCTGTCTTGGTATCTGAAGGGGGTTGCCATTGGTTTTAACGTTAACATAGATGAGGATGTTTTTGCAGGTCTTACACGTTGCCTAGAGTGCTCTCTCTCTGGTGGGTTTCTTTTGCAGTACATTTTTTCAGGTTTTGTCTTGAATTTTGATTGGGCGAGGATCAAGTTGAGATGGGAATTTTTTTGCTGGGGACTGGAATGGACATTTCTGTAGAGATTGTCAATGCAGCATTTGCCGTACTGTTACTGGCATGGCTGTTGATAGACATCTTGAAACGAAGGAGAGGCGGTGGTGATTTACACTGCAGAGAACATCAAGCAGTGAAACAACCCACAGTGCTGTTCACTACAGTTGCTGTTCTTTCTAACACCATAATCTCGATTTTGTACCTTGGTTTTGGGTTTTATCAGTATTGGGACCTTGGAATTGTTACCTCTAAATCTGTGTTCTTATCCGTGACTTGGATTTTAGCTACTCTAGTTGCTTGCTACTCCAAAAACAGAACTCTTAGAGAAAACAACAGATGGCCCATAATCGTTGTTCTTTGGTGGGTCTTTTACAGCATCTTTTGGTCGCTTTCTGTTTCCATTCACTTCATCACCCGTTTTAGTTCCATAGAATTGCCTTATTCCTGGCCCGAAGCTAATATTGCTGATTTCCCTTCCTTGCCACTGTCAATTCTGCTTTCTCTCAATGCTTTGACATTCAGCTGTAGTAGTACCAAGACACATGATGATCTTGAAACCCCATTGCTTCAAGAAGAGCATGAGAGTTTGTTCAAAGATTCAACTTGCTATAGGAATGCTGGGATTTGGAGCAAGCTTACTTTTCGATGGCTAAACCCACTGTTTAGTAGGGGGAGGATGGAAAAGCTTGAGCTATCTCATGTTCCTTCAGTTCCTGCATCAGAAACGGCCAAGTATGCTTCCTCATTGCTTGAGGATTCGTTTGGAAAAAATAAAAACGAGACTTCGAATTTGCCAAAAGCCATAGCATATGCTGTTTGGAAATCCCTGACTGTAAATGGAGTTTTTGCAGGTATCTCTTTGTTCAATCTTGCATCAATCTTTAGATTCTGTTTAGGAGGTCTATTATGCTTAATTCTGTTCATCTTCTGCAGGAGTAAACACAATTGCCTCCTATATGGGTCCTCTTTTGATCACCAGCTTTGTAAATTTTTTGTCGGAGAATCATGATGATTCAGGATACCTCAACGGACTGGTTCTTGCTTTCATCTTCTTTTTCTCGAAGACAGTTGAGTCCTTAACACAGCGGCAATGGTACTTTGGTGCTCAGCGTATTGGCGTGCGAGTGAGAGCTGCTCTCTCAGTACTAGTTTACAAGAAATCTTTATCAGTGAAGTTTGCTGGTTCAAGCAATGGCAAAATCATAAATATGATCAATGTTGACGTAGAGAGAATTGGTGACTTCTGTTGGAACATCCATGGGGTTTGGCTGCTACCATTCCAGGTGTTTTTGGCCCTTGTTATCCTCTATAGAAACCTGGGTGCTGCCCCCTCAATTGCAGCTCTCTCTTCCACAATTCTGGTGATGGTTAGCAACACTCCTTTGGCCAGTAAGCAAGAAAGGCTCCACTCCAGGATCATGGAAGCCAAGGACTTAAGAATCAAAGCAACATCAGAGACTCTCAAGAGCATGAGAGTCTTGAAACTGTATTCATGGGAACCAACATTTTTTAAGAAGCTTCTTCAGCTTAGAGAGACTGAGAGAAACTGGCTGAGGAGATACCTCTATACAAGTTCAGCAATGGCCTTTCTGTTTTGGGCTTCACCAACTCTGGTCTCCGTTATCACTTTCGGTGTCTGTATTATATTGAAAACACCATTGACAACAGGAACAGTCCTCTCAGCGCTAGCAACTTTCCGAATTCTCCAAGAGCCCATCTACAACCTGCCAGAGCTCATTTCCATGATTGCTCAAACGAAGGTCTCCATCGATCGCATCCAAGATTTTCTAAGAGAAAAAGATCAAAAGAAGCAGATTCCTTACCAAACTTCTCAATCATCAGACATTGCTATCGAAATGAAAAGTGGAGAATATGCTTGGGAAACAAAAGATCAAATCTCAACGAAACCTACCATCAAAATTACCAAGAACATGAAAATAATGAAGCTATACAAGGTTGCAGTTTGTGGATCAGTTGGGTCTGGAAAATCAAGCCTTCTATGCAGCATAATTGGAGAGATTCCCAGGATTTCTGGGGCAGGAATCAAGGTTCATGGAACAAAAGCTTATGTTCCACAGAGAGCTTGGATTCAAACCAGAACTGTAAGAGACAACGTGTTGTTCGGCAAGGATATGAATAGGGATTTTTATGAGGATGTTTTGAAAGGGTGTGCTTTGAACCAGGATATTGAGCAATGGGCTGATGGAGATTTGACTGTAGTGGGAGAGAGGGGGGTGAACTTGAGTGGCGGACAAAAGCAGAGAATTCAACTTGCAAGAGCTCTCTACAGTAATTCAGATGTTTATATCCTAGATGATCCTTTTAGTGCTGTTGATGCGCATACTGGAACACATTTGTTCAAGGCAAGCATCTTCCCACTATTTTTTATGCTTTTTACTATCTCTCATGCAACTATACTTCTGTGTCTGTGTTCCCATCTTGTTGTTTTCCTCATTTTTGGAATGTTTTTGTGCAGAAATGTCTCATGCAACTCTTGTCTCAGAAGACTGTCATATATGCTACCCATCAACTGGAATTTTTAGAGGCTGCAGACCTTGTTCTGGTACATAACCTGAAACTTTGACTAGATATCCAACTATCACATGAATTTGGCCCTCCCAAGCCTCTTATCCATTACTTTTAAATGTGTCTTTATAGGTGATGAAAGATGGCATGATTGTCCAGTCAGGAAAATATGAAGACTTGATTGCAGATCCCACGGGTGAACTTGTTAGACAAATGGTTGCCCATAGAAGATCACTAAACCAAGTGAATCCACCCGAAGAAGATAACTCATTAACCAGTATACCATCTCAGTTAAATCAAATTGAAGTCACAGAAGAAAAATTTGAAGAGCCTAGCAGTTCTGATAGATTTTCAGAGAGAACTCAAGAAGAAGTATCTGAAACTGGCAGAGTGAAATGGAGTGTTTACTCAACCTTCATTACTTCAGCTTACAAAGGAGCCCTTGTTCCAATCATTCTTCTGTGTCAAGTCCTTTTCCAGGGACTGCAGATGGGCAGCAATTACTGGATTGCATGGGCAACAGAAGAGAACCACAAGGTCACCAGAGAAAAGCTGATCGGCATATTTATTTTGTTGTCCGGTGGAAGCTCCGTCTTTATATTGGGAAGAGCAGTTTTTCTGGCAACAATTGCTATTGAGACTGCTCAGCGTCTCTTCCTTGGAATGATCTCATCAGTTTTTCGAGCTACTATTTCTTTCTTTGATGCTACTCCCTCTAGTAGGATCCTCAGCAGGGTTAGTTTTTTGTTGCTATTCCATGTTCGACACTCTTTGCTTTGTCTAACATCTTCACATGCTTCCGAGAAAAAAATATTTATTTTTATTTTTGTTGTTTGTCCTGGCAGTCATCTACAGATCAAAGCACAGTAGATACAGACATTCCCTACAGATTGGCTGGATTGGCATTTGCGCTAATTCAGCTATTAAGCATCGTTATCCTCATGTCTCAGGTTGCTTGGCAGGTCTTCCCCATCTTTCTTGTCATACTAGGAATCTCCATCTGGTATCAGGTATATAAAAAATTCAACTTCTTATCATGTTTGTATTAGATTAAACCTTGTCAACCACTGAAGAGATTTTAATGGCTTAGCAGTGATCATGTGGTGCAACATAGATATGATTTGCATGAAGGTCTTGGTTGGGTGATCTCCCAAGCCAGAGTTTATTAAAAATACAAGAATAGTTCCTAATCATTTATGCTGCACCGGCCAAAGAAAAAGCATGGATATTTCTAGTCCGAATCTTTGATGATTCATCCCATTCAACTCATATTTAAAGAAGCTTAATCCAAATTTTATGCAGGCTTACTACATTACAACTGCTAGAGAATTAGCCAGAATGATTGGAATCAGAAAGGCTCCTATCTTGCATCACTTTTCAGAATCTATTGCAGGAGCAGCGACAATTCGCTGTTTCAATCAGGAAGAACGCTTTCTGACGAGAAACCTAAGCTTAATTGATGATTATTCTCGCATAGTCTTTCACAACTCAGGCACAATGGAATGGCTGTGCGTTCGGATCAACTTTCTCTTCAATCTTGGGTTCTTTCTTGTTCTCATCATCTTGGTCAGCCTTCCCAAGTCAGCCATTAATCCCAGTGAGCTTCTCTTATCTCTTATTGTTAGTGAACCAACATCATGAGAAACTATGCACACCAATTTCCAACCAAGAATACTTGGAGTTTCGTAGATGAATATCACAAATAGTGCATTGTTTCGTAGGTGATGCAATGGCAAAAGCTGACATAATTTGAATATATAACCAAATCCATATAGCTAGATTCTATTAAGGAAGCTTCAAAGAAGAAAAGAAATGGAGTAATGAAACCATTGTCTAGCATCCCACATTCGCATCAAGCATCTATAGTATATCTATTTTTCATTGAGAATATTAAACAAGAAAACAAACCGAAGATGATGATGTCACTTTTGATCAGTCGCTTACTGTTGTAATAATTCCTAATCATATTTGATGGTTGAATGTTGCAAGAACAAGGAAATATAGAAAAGTAGAAGCATATTTCTACCTTTAATTCATTTCCGATTCTTTCTGAAACATAAATTATACTTGTAGTCTAATGGTTGGTTGAATGGATCTCAGGCTTGGCGGGGCTCGCAGCAACCTACGGTCTGAACTTGAATGTTCTTCAGTCTTGGGTTATCTGGAATTTATGCAACGTTGAAAACAAAATGATATCAGTTGAAAGAATTCTTCAATTCACTAACATACCTAGCGAAGCTCCTCTAGTGATTGAAGATTGTAGGCCAAAGCCTGAATGGCCAGTGGATGGAAGAATTGAACTGATAAGCCTTCATCTTCAATATGGTCCTTCTCTCCCAATGGTTCTCAAAGGGATAACTTGCACCTTCCCTGGAGGAAAGAAAATCGGTGTTGTGGGCAGGACGGGAAGTGGAAAGTCTACTCTGATTCAAGCTCTCTTTCGAGTGATCGAGCCATCAGGAGGACAAATTCTAATTGATGGACTGGATATTTCCAAGATAGGTTTGCAGGACTTGAGGTCCAGGCTTGGCATAATTCCTCAAGATCCCACTTTGTTTCAAGGAACTGTAAGGACTAATCTGGATCCTTTGGAGCAACACTCGGATCAAGAAATCTGGGAGGTAAGAATCAAAACTCTTTCTTACTGAAAGGATTTCAATATACATCAACTCAACACCATTCTGCTTTTCAGGTTCTCAACAAGTGCCGCCTTGCAGATACAGTGAAACAAGATAAAAGACTTCTTGACGCACCAGGTACATATTTTATTCCAATAAAGAAACTTGAAGTCCTATTCCTTTTTCTTTTTCATTTTCAGAGTTTTTTAAATTCAATTTCTTGGTTATTGAATACCGGAATCTGGCAATGGATCAGTTGCTGAAGATGGAGAAAACTGGAGTGTTGGACAAAGGCAGCTTGTTTGCCTGGCTAGGGTGATGCTAAAGAAAAGGAGAATTTTGGTACTAGATGAGGCCACAGCTTCCATTGATACAGCAACAGATAATATCATTCAAGGAACAATAAGAGAAGAAACAAGTAGATGCACAGTCATCACTGTGGCGCATCGAATACCTACTGTCATAGACAATGACTTGGTTTTGGTTCTTGATGACGGTAAGGAAAAATTTCCCAACATTATGAATTACTCTGCCTTGTAGAAATATAGATTGAACTCACAAAGTAAATAACGTTGAGAACATAAAATAGCATAGCCTATCATCAATATGTTGGCATATACTTTTTTATTTTCCTTGAAGCATTTGAATATATTGCTGCAAATGTGTTGGTTACTGTAGGCAAGGTTGTAGAGTATGACTCCCCGGTGAAGTTGCTCGAGGACAACTCTTCTTCGTTTTCGAAGTTGGTCAAAGAATTCCTGAGGAGATCAATGCAAGAGTAACCACCAAAAGGATTTGTCTTGACGACAGCAGAGATTAAGCACCTCAGTCTTTCATCCTCAGGCCACAGGTTCGAATCTGGTCATATATTTCGTTGGAGGATACTATATGATCTTATTAAAATGGTCACTGAACCCTGAGAAGGCCTAGCAGGAGCGGTGGGCAAAGGTTTGAAGAACCACTGAAACCTATGATAATGAGAAATTAAATCATGGAATTCTAGAGATGAAAACTTAATATCACCTTACT
>NC_133293.1:9122317-9180314 GCF_005239225.2 Populus alba
AAGGCGCACTGGCCTCTCCCTTGTTGAGTCCTGACGCTTAACCTTATCCTCGGAAGGCATCCTCTCAGCTGTGCTGACTCGAAGCGTTCTGAAATTCTACGCTAAAGACCGACCCGGGCCGACCTTAGTCCTGGTCCCTTGCTCGACTAGGATGTCTCAGGTCTAGACAATCCCACAGAACTGACCATCGAAAGTCCCGGACTATCTTTAGGTTTTTGTCGCTATCTCCACCCTACACCTAGACTTCCTCCGACCCTGAGCCCTGCATCTCAAACTCGACGTAGTGCTCCGAACCAACGTAAGGCCGCGATTGTTGTGCATCTTGGGGTTCGGTGATGGCATGGTAACATTCCCTAACGTCAAAAATAATTTTTCACATGTTTTTTTTTTCTTCTAATTTTAAAAATAAAAACAGCAGAAATCGAAAAGAGAATATTGATCTCAAACACGACCTAATCAATATTTTACTGTGATTTTTTATTTTCATAAATGTGTCGTTTTAATAATTACTCTACCTCAAAAGCAAACTTTATCATTGCAAAATAGTAAAATCATCGTCACCAAAAAATAGGATAAAGAGCTTTCGCAAGGTTTGACGTGGCCTGAAGAACTGAAGTGGCACAATTCCTCCGTCACCGATAACTACATAAGAGACGTTTGTATAGGATCCAGACAACAGCTCTGCGAAAACAAAAAAAATGGTCCATTCAAACATCTACCAGGACGCACCAGTGCCAATGAGGTCTGTGAACTGGGAAGAGAAAGAAACCGAGGAGAGAACGCGTCACAACTCGGTAAGGTCAACAACAAAAGGGCTTCTTTTATCATCTAGGACGGAGTTTCAGGCTCTCCATTATTGAAACAGCTTTTGATGTTCGTCTATTTTGATGCGCTCAGTTACGCGAAAGTTAGTGTTTTTTCACTATTTTCCCGCATTTAGTAAAGGTTTTGTCTTTGTTTTCATATGGGAGTAATTGCCTATTTTTTATTCTGTAAAAGTTTTTTTTGTTGTCAGTAGTTTACTTTTTTTTCCATTAAGGATTTTTGGTTTTAAAAGCCAGGGTTTATGGGTCATGCGTTGTTGGGTTTTTTGGTCGCATAGTCTGTTTTTTTCTTCCCAACACGAGAGAAGTTCAAGAAGGCAACGAAGTGTTAAAAAGAGCTTAATTATTTTGGACCTTTTAAAACTATGAAAAAATGTGTGTTTAAAGTGAATGAAGATATGAAGTTAAGAAGGCTATTAATCAAATTTGTTCTGTCTTCTTATTTAAAATGCTCTGTTATTGTCTGGTTTGAAAGGGAACTGATGAGTGCATTTTGAATTAGTTAAATTATGCCTTTACCCTGCGAAGAAGGAGAGGACTCTAAATACCTGTTGTTATGTAAATGCCGTAAATTGGATATGGACGTTATTCGGTTTCAGGAATACGTACAATTTTCTTATGTTATGGATACAATGCTGGGCCTTGTAAATCAGAAAATAGGGAATGTTGTGTTCTATAAAACTTAATTTAACATGTGGGTTCAATGCATTGTGCATTTTGTTTGGACACCGCAAAAACACAAACTTACGGACCTATGTTTGGGTATAGATTTAAATGAGTCACACAATAAGGCCTATGCCAAGGGTTCCAATGTGTAAATGATGTTGAAACCTTTCACCTCAGTTTTGGGGGTGCTAGCAAAGACTCGTTAGCACATAAACAATAACCGATAATACTTGTATGAAACAATTGAAAATATGATGATTCCAAACCATTAACTTTGAAGGTACTTTTAGTTGAGTGGATTGAAAGTTAGCTCTTTCGGAGGTTAGAGGGATGGTTTGGGTTGAGTTGTATAGAAGAACTGCAAATACTTGGTTGACTTAGGTAGAGGGCAAATTGGACGCTGTACGTCTGGATGTAGGAGAACTTGTGTAGTTAAGACTTATACTATAGATTTTCTGCAAGACTACTAGCAACCATCTATATTTTCTGGTCCTCTTTTGATTGGTGCAGTGGTTTCTTCTTGTTGTTTGTTTCATACTCCGGCATATGCAATACTTGAAATACAAAAACTTAAAATAAGCTTAGGGTTATTGCAATATGTTGATCCTCCTACTCTTTCGAACTTTATCCTTATTTCAGTACTTTCTCCTCATTTGGGTTTTTACTTTTTACCTGTAAAATCAAGTTTAGGTTTGGAATTTTATTCTCCTCTTCACTGGGCAAGGCAATTAGTTGACAGGGGAATGGAAAACTTCACCTCCTGAAACCTTGGGCGAGTGTTTGATCATCGTGAGCAAAGGGATGAGATAAAGGTTAATGGCTGCATGGTTTAAAGGTCTGCCTATGGGCTCTGTAGGCTAAAGTGGTTGTTTAATTCAACCTCATCCACTGCATGCCTTTCTGGATGTTGAGCGCAAGAGGGCCCCAAGTTCCAACTGCATTTTTAAGTTTTGGGCTTAAGCAATTGGCCGTTTCTGGTCACATATTTTTTCCCAAGTCGGCTGACTAGGACATGTGTATCGAGAATATACAACCTTTAAAAATTTCTTTTAGTTATAATAGTAATTGTGCAAACCTGGGGGACCACAAAATAATGCAGGGGCCTTTACCTAGTTAATTCAAGAGCTAGCGGTTGGTTTGGCTTTCGTGGTTTGTGGCATAGTCCTGGTCTGCTAGGGAGTCTCTTCATAAAGCTATGTCTCGGTTTCTTTCTTTCCATTATTGTTTCTATTTAGCAATATTAAAAGCAGTTCTGTATGGGGTGATAACGGAGTTAGTGAGTGGGTAAACGTGACAAATTATCCTGCAATAGTGGTAGTTGACTAACTGGTCTTATGTATTCTGGTAATTTTGGACATAGAGGAGTCCTTTCTTGGGTATAGTGATTTTCTTGGTAAAGCTCCGAAACCAGAAACTGAGATTGAATTTATTTCTTACTTTTGGTTTTTGACAGGTGAAAAAGTGGAAAAGGAAAAAAAAGATTGTTTCTCAAAGTGCAGTTGCCCTGGGAATGTCATAATCTGCTGAGAACCTTCGATGCCAAGGATAATGCTCCAAGGTCAATTGTTGTCTGCCTTTTAGATGACCTTTGCTAAAAAACGGGCCCACCAAAATCTCGGATACTATTTTGCTGTGTCAACTTTGGAGAGCATAGGGGAGGGAAAAAGTCAGGCAGCAGACAGGGATGTGGCTATTTCCTGTTGGTATTAGTGGTATCACCTTCAGATTTTCAAGGGGGAGAATTTAGAGGGGTTGTTCAACAAAGGTGATCAGCATGGGGTTCTCTTGAGATGTGGGCCAATTGAGAATATCTATCTCTCTAGTATCGAAAATGCTAGATTACCAGATATAGATAGATGGAGAAAATCCAGTTTATATATAGGAATGCAAGACGTTCAAACGATTGGGAAAAGATGGTGGGGGTGGGTTCGTTTTGGTTGGTGAATGGAAACAAAATGGTTAGAGGCAGAAAGGGAATTCCAGGCTCATGGGTCAGGTTTTAGAGGGTGATTTATCTCGGGCGGTGTCTTAAAGTTCTACTTGCACTCAGCTGGAGTAATCATATCTTCCTGAAATTTTTAATTCAAATTAGTTTTAACTGCCAGCTTTGTTGTTGTTTCTGCTAGTATTGTATATCCTTGTGCACTGCTAACTCCTTTTTGTGCTGTTGTCTTGGAGTTTCTTGCAACTTCAGTGATTGCTAGACTATACTGCTTTAGCAATTGATGTTTCCTTCTGTATGCAGATGTTTGACATATTGTATAATTGATTCGAGGGAATATCATCTTTTGTTGGATAGTTTTGTGTATCCAATTCTCTAGGTTTTATATTGTTTTGAACTGCATGTTTTTGCGCCGGAAAGTTGAGAACCGAAACTCAGTAGTTGGTGATGCGCAGGTGGTCAATGATATTCCTATACTTTGTGAAGTCTAAAACCTAGCGACTCAGCTATATTGACAGCTCAGCTTCCGCTTGCAGTCTACTTCGGGGTTACGAATATAGATCAAATATTTTCTGAGCTGACTCCAGTCAACATACCATAACCCGAAGGCAACAATGTTATTTGTCGCTCTCTCACGGTCGAGTCTTTGTCCTGCCCATACAAATTGAACACAAAAGTTGTTAGGGTAGGCTTTGTTAAGGGCGTTCGCACACTTCAAAATATAGAGGGATCGCGCTGCAGTGTTGTATCTTGCTCGTTTCCAGTCTTGGTTACACATGCTCTCATGTTACACAATAAAGTTGTTTGGTTGAATATTTCATTATAGTGTTGGAGCCCTGGTTTATGGTTCCACAACTCGGAAAAACTTTGGCCAGTAAAATTTGGCAACGAATCTTCAAGGGTAATCTAGTTTCAGCAAGAACAAATTCAATTCAAAAAGAAGTGCGTCCGGCCTACTCATCATGAGAGCTCCACATGTTTTTCCACGCCGGTGTCAAAATTTTGGCGTACCGTGTTCTTGTTAACCAAACAACAACAATGCAGCACCGCTAAATCTAAAACAAACGGGAAATTCATAGGGAGGCGGTATTTTGTGGAAAAGAGCTGGGTAAAGGGTGGGCTACATATAAATTAGCTAAATATTATCATATTATAAATCAGTCAAATCCTCTATAACATCATTAAGGTAAATTTGGGAGCATACATTAAATCTGAGACGATTAAAGTGAAAAAAAGGATTCATTACGAGAAGAATTGAGGATAAGGAACTTCCTACAGACGAGTCAAATAATGATCCTCCAGATTATTCCAAGCCCCTCTCAAAAGCTCCAATCTCATAAATACAGCTCACGGTCTTGTATTTGTAAAACCATCATAGAAATAACCGATATCTAAACAAGGAATAAGATTACGCGTACCTTTTACATTCTATAATCCAAACATAATCATACAGCTTAATTATCAAAAAGGGCAAAAACACAACAATGCAAAATAAAAACAAGTTCACAATATATATCATTGCTCTATTCTTTTTGCAACTGAATAAAGCACCCTCTCGAACAGGTAAATGGAAGATAAAAAAAAAAACTTTATTTCTATGTGTTTGTGTGTAATGCAGAAGTTGCAACTAAGAGCCATTGTTCCAAGTGCTCACAATAACCATTAAGATGACACTTTTTGCTTGAAAGAAAACAGTATATCAAGAACATGACATGCTTTGATGAAAATCCAACACATAAACACATAAGCAGTTCCACTGCTAGACTATCTACCTCTCCTCCTCGCCTGCAATAGTTCAAAGAATGAAACGTGATCCATGTAAGAGGGAATGAGGTATAACACCCCTTGGTTCAAAATAAACAAACGGACAGGTTACATTGCTCTACTAAAAACCTTATTCTACTCAAAATGAAGCACTAATCATTTTCAACGAAACGATCAAGAAAGTTCTGACCACTAAATGAAGAAAAGAAAAGAAAAAAAGCAATGGAATTAAGCAGCAACAGAAGCTTTCTTCTTCCCTTTCTTGTTTTCATGTGACTTATCATCTCCCTTTATCATTCTTGAGAGTATATCAGCCTGCTTTGTGTTTCCCTCCTGGTTAAGACTCTTAATCAAATCCTCATAGCTCCTCCAACTAGTGACTCCTCCTTTCTCCATAATTTTACACAAAATTGAATATGCATTGAGAGTCTTCCCTGCTGCTAGGAGAGCATCCAACACTTTATCATAGCTTTTAAAGTCTATGTCACAGTCCCTCTGCAATCCAAAATCTAACAACTTAAGAGCAGCAATGGTCTTGCCCTTCTCAGAAAGAATGGACAGAAGACTATCAAAATTGACATTACACTGACTACTCATGAGGAGATCAATGCGTCCAAGGGCTTCCTCTTCATGACCTCTCATGAGAAGAGCTTCCAAAATCTTAGCAACCAAGTCCATGTTCTCTTTCACCCCCCTTCTCCACCATACTTTTCATCACACGACTTGCAGTTTGAACCCTACCATCTTCATACAAACTCTCCATCACTGACCTGAATACTGATGAATCTGGAAGGTGTCCATCTTCAATCATACTATCCAAAGCTGTTTTAGCATCAGCTGGCTCACCTTTCCTCAAGTAGCTCTCGATAAGCAACCTGTAAGCATCAGCATCTCGGGGGATTCCTTTCCTACCCATGATCTTTAGAATTTCAAAAGCAGAATCAGGAGTTCCTTCTTTTGCATGCCCACAGATCAAATTATTAAAGGCAAGAGGATCCTCAACACCCTTTTTCAACAGCTGCCGGAATAAGAATTTCTGCTTTTCCAGTCTGTCCATGGCTGCACAAATACTGAATAACTGGGTTATAAGCACCAGACTCCATTTCCAAAGTACTCTGTGGCCTAAAATAATATCATTCTCAATGAGCTTATCCACAAACTTCACTGCCTGATCGTACTCCTCAGCCTTGCAGAAATTCTCTATCAAGACACCATAATGTCCAGCTTCCGATGGAATGCTCAACTTAATCATTCCATCAAGCACATCCGCAGCCGCTTTCAAAATCCCCAGCCTTGCACTGACTGTTCAACAACTTCAGGAAGATCGAATTATCCTTGGGTGCAATGCGTCTCCTCACCATTTCTTTCAAAATATCCTTAGCCTCAGTCATTTTCCCAGCATCACAAAGATCTGGCAACAAAGTCGTATACGTCACATTATTAGGCTTAATACCAACCGACTTCATCTCTTCAAGCAACCTCAACCCATCATTAATTCTATCCACTGCAAAAATACCCTTTAATCATGGTCGTATAACTTATCACAGTAGGTGCAATATCCTTTTGCCTTCATCTCAGCAAACAACTTCTCAGCCTCCTCCATCCTCTTATGCCTATAATATCCATTAATCATCGTATTATAAGTAACCACATCCGGAGATATCCCTCTAACCTTCATATCTTCATAAAACCTGACTGCAGTTCGCAACCTCATTGACAAAAAAGAAGCCCCATATCAACACATTATAAGTATGCCTAGTCGGCCCAATCCCTTCATCTATCATCTTATTAAAAAACCTTTTGGCCATCATATACCTCCCTTTCCTCACAATAACCTTAAACAAAGCATCATAACTCTTAACACTCCTCTCCACACCCAATTCTTTCATTTTAGAAAACATCTTCACAGATTCTTGAACTATCCCAGCCTTACCATAACTATCAATTAACAAAACAAACATATCCTCATCTAATTCAAAACCCTTCTTAGGCATATCTTCTAAAACAATACAACGGGCGTGATTAAGCATAGAATATCTACCCAAAATCTGGATAATCTTCATGTGGGTTTCGCGGTCGTGTTGAATTAAACCCGCCCGTTCAACCCACCTGAAGAATTGGAGCGCGTGATCGGGCTTTCGAGCTCCGTGCAAAACATTATAAACTAAAGAATGATCGAATTCGGGCACTAGAGCTCGAATCGAATTCTGCAACCGGGTCGTCCAGTCCCGATTAGCCATCATTCTACAAATTATATCCTCTAGTTTTTCAGGGCTTCGATGCTGCTGCTTAGCTCTCGGGATTCTCTGGTATGTTTTCTCTTGAGCCACATTTGGGGTTTTCGGTTTTTGGGTCAGGTTTCGGGCCTGGAGATGCGGTTGTTTCTGGGTTAGGGGAGATAGGATCTTCACCTGGAGCTGGAATTGAAGTGCAGAAATGGAGGTAGGGCGTGAGTGAGATTTGACAAACCCTAGGTTTTAACTGAAATGGTTTAGAAAAAGCGATATGGTACCCCATTTTTCTTGTGGGAAGTGGTGAAATACAGAAAGAGGTCTAAACAACTACTCTATGTTCTTTCCTGGGAGCTGTTAGAGTAAGAGAAGGGGGAGGGTTACAGGGATGCTACGCTGACACTAGGGTTTAAGGGAGGTGAAGCAATAGTTTGTGGGTTTATTTCAATTAATCCCTCAAGTTTAAGTGATTTCACAACCAACTCCTTAAGCTTTTGCTCCCTCAAGTTTAGTTGATTTCACAACCAACTCCATAGTCTTTTGTTTTTCCCATTAATCTCCTCATAACAGTGCCACCTTCAAAGTTCCACCAAAATCTATTAATTTTTCTTGGGGGTAAACAATAGAGGCCAGGCTCTAAAATAAGCTTTGACTTGAATGAAAAATGGATTGTTTTCGGGAATACTACGAAGATAATTTTTTTTTTTTTATTTTTATTTTATAAAGGCATTACTTTGGGTGAAAATATCCTTTCTATGAGAGCCTAGAAAAAAGAGGTAGTCTAATTATGTTATAAAGGAATTTTTAAAATCTTAATTAAATGATGACGCGAACTCTATGGGGAATATTATTCAGTAATTTCATTGTGTATATTTTTTTATAAATTTAATTTTATTAGTCAAACTAAATTTATCTTTCTCATGTTTAGAACTTTTGAAGCTTGTTTAGTATTTTACTAATGAAGAGTTATTATTTTTTAAAAATATTTTTTTATTTTATAAATATATTTAAATTATATATATAATATATATTAAAATTTATTTTTAATATTAATACATCAAAAAATCAACAAATATATAAAAAAATTAATTTTTTTTAAAAAAAAATTCAAACAAACAGGGTAATGATCTAATGCACATGCAGTTGTCTTTCTATTATATGGTAGAAATGCAACCATCATAGCACTCATAGGCGGAGGCACGGCAAAGGCTAGGGTGGGCTTTAGCCTAGGTCAAGATTTTATTAATATTTTTTAACTAATTTTTGTAAAAAAAAATTATAATTCTCAATCAACTTATCAAAAAATTCTAAAAATTTACGTGGAGCCTTCTAATATGATGCTTTAGCTTAGATTAAAATTTTAGAATTTTTGGAGAAATTTTAGAAATTTGATGACAAATCACAATTTGATCAGTTTTACGTTATTGGACGTAATTTTCAATCCGACCATTAGATCAAGTTAAAATTTTACAAGGGATCTTAAAATATATTGAATAAAATCTAGTTTAAGAGTTTAGGATGAACGGAGCTTGGTAGTGCTAACAAAAAAAAGAACCATAAAATAAAAGCAAAATGACTCATTAAGAGTAAAATGATTATTTGCCATTAAAAAATAAAACAAATAAGCTCCTCCTTCCTTTTACATGTTGCCGACTAAGCAGAAGCAGAATAGAAGAAGAAAGAAAAGAAAAGGTGAGAAAGAAATAGAAAAAAGTAAGAGAAAAACATAAAAAAAATTCCAAGAAAAAAAATAAGAAAGTGAGAGAATAATCTTGTAAACTTACAAAGTTCAACTTATAAAATACTAATCTAGGGAATAAAGAAGAAATTGAAATAGAAAAAAAAAAATTAATTACTTTATTTTCCAGTTGATATAAAATTGTTATTTTATCCTGGTTGGGGGTTGTTATAATATTGATTCAGATTCGATTATAGATGAATTATATTTTACAAAACATCAAAGGATGTAACTTTAATAGTGAGTTTATTTTTATTTTCGCTTTAATTTTATGTACTTTTAAATTTATTTTTTAATATTTTGGATAATGCATTTGAATTAAAAACGTTATTATTAATTTTAAAAATTTATGTATAGGAGTTAATAATCAATATTAAAAGATATTTATATATTTATTTAATAGTCCAGATAAAAAAAATTTCTGGCTCCGCCATGATAGCGCTCATGGCCAAAAAGGTGAGAGCAGCTGCGAAAGCAATCTTCCAGATACCTTGTGTGGGATCTTCCATCACTGTCAAAGAAAGATGCAAAAATACAGCAGAACTTGGGAGAACCATGGCTATGGTACCCGGCTGCCCGCTATAACAAATGCCTGGAAAGCTGCCTTTTTTGTTAGGATTGCGGAACCTGGATTTGGGCCTTCGTCGCCTCTGTAACCCCTAGACAACGTGAAAGCTGCAGAAAACTTTGCGGTTGATACGAGCGTGGCTACTATCAAATTAGTATCTCTTGCTTTCTGAGTATCTGTCATCAATTTCATCATTTACTTCTTGTCACCATCCTTCTTGCTGTAATGTCCTTCATCTATTTCTTTTCCATGGCTATAATTGAGGTTGGTGTTGATGGTTTCCTCTTCCTTCTCAGCATGTCCATCCAGCTTGATAACCTTTACAAACTAGATCCAGTCTTCTTGAACGATGAGCTTGCGAGGATAGAAAATAAAGAGGGAGTCAACTTCATGCTCTACTACCAAAGTGGAGGGCCCAAGAATAAAGGAGAGGTGCTTGAAGATGAGAATCGTATGATCTTGCTTCGACTTCCAAAGAAAGTGGGGTGCTAAATAACAAGAAATTAAAGGAAACAATGCTACGAAATTAGAAAGGTTGTCTGTTAGTGATTGATAAAAGCGATGGTTGTTCTGAAGAAGAGAATCGAATTTCTTGAAATTCACATGATGACAGAAGATGGTGGGAGAAGAGAATCGATATCATGTTGGTTTTCGATCTAATGATATCCGGTGGATCGATATCACGTCATGGATTTAATGAGTACATTATGCTCTTTAGCTCCACTGGTTCTACTTAATGAGTACATTTTGCAGAATGTTGGAACTCAGGGTCTTCTTCAGCCATCAACATTACCACATCAAGTTGATTGTATCGTGCAGCTTCATGCAAGCAGTGTTGTGCTTATTATTTGCCATCCTCATCGATGATCTGGCAGCTCCCGTCCCCATTTCCACGTCATGGTAAGTGGTTTTCATTTTCTCCATCAGAATCCGAACAACATTAGAATGTCCTCTCCTGGCTGCTATGTGAAGAGCTGTTTCGCCTTTCACATTCACCTGATGCAAAAGCAACGAACTCGAGTCAAGGATTATCTCCACTCATTCTAACATACCAAACTGCATGCAATGTGGAGGAATGTATTCTTGGTTTCGTAGCTTGAATGTAGAATTGGTCTGGCATTTTCCGGAGTAGATCAGTTTTTCCATCCATGGCAGCTCGGTACAGGTGAGGTTCCATGCATCTGTAACACCTATCTGGCTACCATACCTGGCAATGCCACCAGCAGAATGGTTGAAACTTACAACTTCACTTAGTTTTGGGAATCCAACTTCATTACCAGGTGTTGGAACTGCCCGTGTGTTTGTGAAGATTGATTCATAGGAAGGCAGCTTTCCATGTACTTAATCTCCTCAAGCAAACAAGCTAGCTCACACACACTAGCTAGGTTGATGAAACAAAACAGTGTGAAAAAATAATGGAGCGATATTGAATCTCATGTTCTCTCTCACACGCTTAAAAGGGATTCTGTTCCAAGGGAAAGATGCTCTCTTCAAGCTTAAGCTGTTAATTTTGGGTTAGGAAACGAGACACTGAAGACGATGAAAGCCTGGAAGACCTGCCATGCTTGTGCAGTTATGAGTTAACTAGTCTCCTTTCCTCGAAAATGGGCTGGGCTGATATGGGCCTCGCATCAATTTTAGTCGGTACACCAAGCCCACAATATTACAAAAGGAGAGTCAGTCAAAGTCATCGTCTACCTAGTTAAAGAAGGTGTTGCTGGTGCCTGCCTGCCTTGAAAGGCTAAAAAAAATAATTAACAAGAAGCCTCCTTTACGCACTCTGATTTCTCCTCCTCTCAATCAAACGAAACTCCTCTGATTTTTTAACAAAATTAAAAAAACTTCAACAGCAGCAGAGCAACAATGTCTCAATTCGTGTCTAGCTTCTTCAAAGAAACCACAAAACCCTTAACATCAGGTCGGCGTCCATGGTCCGTTTTCCTAGACCTCACCTTACTGAACATCCCCTTTTCAATCCACGACACCACCACAAGGATAACCCAAAACGTCCTTCATTTCTCGGTTAATTACTCCATAATCCTCTTGATAATCCTATCTTTATCCATCTTAAACCATCCTCTGGTGCTAATCGCCTTGTTCATTACTCTAATTGCTTGGCTCTCTCTCTATTTCTCTCGTGAGGAGCCGCTTTGGTTTTTGGGCTATCAAGTGAGTGACTGGATGGTGTTGGTTGTGCTCTTTGTGGTTGACTTTTTGGTTGTGATATGGGGTGGGGTTTTTCAGAATGTTGTCGTTGGTGGTGGGATCGCTGTCGTCTTGATGCTTCTGCATGCTGCGTTGAGGAGTACGGATGATCTTGTTGCTGATGATATTGAAACCTCGCCGTATGCCAACTTGCTCTCGGATGATGATGGTGACTATAATGCTCCTCCAACTGGTGGCTTGTAGTTTTGCCTAATTGGATTGAAAAGAAAAGAAAAGGGAATTGTTTGGTTTTAGCTTAATTAATGTCAACTAGACTGTAATTATGACATTCAATGTTTCTCTGTTATGGTGATTTGATGATTTAATTGTTGCTTAGAATGAGTTACATACCCAGTTATCAACTTACTATGCTTGTTTTGGTCTGTGTCTATACAGTGCTTGGGGATACTGGGACGAACACCTTTAACCAAAAATTGTACTTCACATTTACATTTAGGTAATCACTCACAAGTTTTTACCCATGTCAAATGGATTTTGATGCAGATTTTTTGTTTTCACTACTTGTGTTGGTGATGCTGTTGTGTTGAGTTCCCATGGCTTAGTCTTTGCATTATGTGGAGACTAGCAGGAACCTTCTCTCTATCCCATCCCGTGGGCATGATCTTTGTTGATTGATGTTTCTCTGTTGCTTCATACCTGTATCAAAGCACAAGAGCAAACCTGAAAACTTAGGAAGTCAAGGTCAAGTTAATGATGATGTTATCTGTTATTGTAAGACATGGAACCGAGATCATGCTCCGACTTGAAATCTGGGAACAAGTTGATCCCTGCTATAGATTACTTTTATGTATTCATTTCCTTGCTTTATGGCTAAACGTAAATCTCAAATATATCTGCTTTGCATCTTGTTTACCGGCTTCCTTTTAAGCAGCTGCTGCGGATACAGAGAGGTTGCAATTGCTCTCTTGAGATTTGCTTCTAGCCAGACCCTGAATATTTTACAATTTTTTTCAGCTATCAGAGGACGTAAAATCAACATCCTGCATAGTAAACAGTAACAGCTTCCTCTTTTTTTAACAGCCCCCTTCTTGATGATTTACGTGCCTTGATTCCTTGGCGTTGGATAAGCTAGAATCTACAATTGATTATCATTGTTTTTTATTGTGGTTAAGAGGCAGAATGTTGCTGGCTTTGAATTTTGAAATTATCACACAAAGCTTCTTTATCATTTTGAGGTCCGAAATCTTGCTGTCAAGAATAACAATGTGTGTATGCTTCTTGTCATGAACCGAACAAGAGGGATTAAAAGGGGGAAAGGCAAAAAGGAGTATATGCCAATTGCACATCCTCAGCATTAACCTAATTTATTCCATGTAAAATGGTGGCCATTTGGCCATTCTAGCCCAACACAACCAGATGTTTCTAAGGTCACACCCAACCTGGCTTTGGCTTCGGCTAGTAGCACGAGTACTCATTGAGCTGTTTTAAATTGAATCCTTGGATTCAGGCATTAGTCCAGAATCCCCAAATCTGCTATTAATAAAATAAACAATCTATATTCGTCTACAACTTGTGTATAATTTCTACTATGTCTACTCTCCTTGCAAGAAAAGTTGAAAAAAGAGAGAAAGCAGAGTGGTTTTAGCAAATTCATCCGCTGTGCATTCACGATGGTGCAAAAACACACTGGTGTTTCCGATCACCTTGACCAATATCACTGTTGCAAGAGATGACATTTCGCCGCTGAAGCAAAGATGTTTACGGAGGATGAGCTATTCGACCATATGAAGAGAACCATCACAAAATCTTTAGCTGAACTGCCCACAGTTGTCCGTATTCTTTCAGATGCTGAAGCTGTCTGCAACCACCAGTCAACCAAGGTATGCAGCTGCAACGTTGAAACCACTGGCTGACCACGCATTGAGATCTCCACCTGTGGAAACTTGAGCATTACTCGTGGTGTTTTAAAACTTCCTAAATTCCTTAGGCAGTAGTCTTCAGATAATTTAGGAGTACACTTCACCGGCATTTATTTTTTACAAGGATGGATGGTAGGTGGTAAACAGTTCCATCATAGCAAAAACTGTTGCAGGTCTTGTTAAAGGACAACATTAAAAACAAAGAGAGTAGCAAGCCTTTTTCCTGTCATACATTATGGAAGATGAAACATAGGAACCACAGAAAGTATTTTGGACATTCAAGTTCGAAGGAAAGAAATCTACGAATGAAGAAAAGGAAATGCTGTCCACTTCCATTTACAATAGGAAAAGAAGAGGGATTGAAAGAAATAAATTATTTTAGTTTTATATGCACAAATTGATTAACATGATAAACGAACAGAGATGAAGTTACCTCAGCTTCCCTAACAAGACCCAGCTTCTGGGCAAGATACTTCTTTATGTATGAAACAGGCAAACTACCATCCCTACAATAAAATTGCAACAACTGATCAACAAAATAGTTGCTGGTATATTTGTTAAAAAAAAGAAAAAAAGAAAAGGGTTCTTGGTATAAAGCAAACTTCAAGTGAGAACACAATATAAACAAAAACAACCACGGGAAGGGAAAAGATAGAGACTAAATTATGCTCTATATATTAACATTCACAGATGACCTAAAATCAGACAGCTGAGTTCGATTTTTGCAATGGAACAGAACAGAAGCAGAATTTTTGGAGCAAATCTACTACTTTAAAGTCACAGATGCTTCAGAATAATCATTATTAAGATTCTAAATGAAATTCTGGCCTAGAAAAAGAAATTCAACATCAGGCATGATGTGCAGAGTTCATGTAATCAATTAAAATACTTCATGATTATATGATGATTGGCTTCATTTTCTCAGGACAGCACCAATATGTTTTTTATGCTATGTGCCCCTATTTTGATTGTGACAGCCAGCGTGCAATCACAAACTTAAACATAACTAAGCAAGCAAAACCTCACAGACAAAATTGTAGTTGCAACTGCCCATTGAAGCAATGAAGCGAAACTCCCTATTTTCTGAGGCTTCTAGCATTCAAAATTTTAAAAACATGGTTTCAGGTGTTGCTGATATTTGAAAAGAGTGTTTGCTCCTGGACTTTCAACATCATTTTCTCAATCTATTTTCTTCACAGAATTTCATAGTTATGTAGAGTGAAAGAAATTGGGGAATAGCTACGAAAGAGCACAGGAGTCATAAATATAGTTTACTTCTAGGCTGTGATTAGTTTTGTTTTGCTGGAGTGTACCTGGAAGTACATATTCATTGAAACCATAAATTGTAAATGGAAATGGACATCATGCTATCATGATGAAACAAAAGGATATCAAGCTTACAACACAACGGGAAATTATATGTAACCAAAACAAATAGAAGGGAAATCAAACGGGAAATTCAAAGTAACCAAAACAAATAGAAGGGAAATCAAAGTGCGCATAGAAAACATCAGATAAGATACAGTGTCATTGTCGCTAAGAAAATATATCTACATAACTTAGCATAGATGCAATTACGATTTCACATAAATGAAAACCACGGAAATTTATTTTTCAAAACTGAAGAAAGGTGGCGATAAAACACATGGTTTAACCAGAGCCTATGTCAAAACTCAAGAGCAAAATGGACACTGACAAGCAAACCAACATTATGAATATAAACCAGGTAGTGGGGTTAATGAAACTCACTTAACCCTCAAGTAGCACGAAGATATCTGTGGCAAGGGCGCACTTCCACCCCTGAAATTATGCCAAAAAGAACAATAGTTAACAACATGACATGGCGTGCTTGACCAATCATCAATGAATCTTTAGTAATGGTAAAGAAACAAAAATCTCACTGCTCATGATCAGAAGCAACTAATGAGAACCATATTGGACTAAATCTTGTATCACATTTACTGTTTGCATCGACAACAGTCTGTGCTGGAATATTCAACCCCTCAGAGGGAGCTGCTCTTTTTTTGTTGCTTGCCTTGCAGCCGTCTAGGTTTCATGGAAACTGAAGGCGATGCAGTCGAGTTAGATTCTTCACCAGTAACTTTCGATTTATCACCGTGCTCCTTGACACTGGTTTTGAGTGATTGAGCTTTCTCCTGGGCATCAAGCTTCTTTATTTGGACAAGAATTTCCTGTAGTTCTGACTTATTAGACTTTGTTTTGCTTGAAGCCTCAACCGAGCAATTTAAGGGTTTCCAAAAATCAGCTTTCCCTTTACATGGTTTAACACCATCCTCTGAAACTTTATTAGACTTGTGTTGTTTGGGTGACTCAGCAGTAGAAGAATTCTACACCATGAAAATAATTACACAGGAAATTACTACGCATCAAAGGAAAGGCACATCATTTTCAAAGGACCCAAAACAAAAAGGTGAGAAAAGTTTTAGCAAGAAAACTTGAAGTTTAACCACTTCTACCTGCCTTTTAGTTTGTGCAATTTTGCTTAAAGTCTCGGGTGAGCTTAAACTCTCATAGTAATCGTCCACTTTCTTAACCAGCTCCTTAATGAGAACAGGAGATTCTCGTTTTCTGGCAATAGGTCTTGATCTTTTTCCTGTCAGAAAAGACTTGACGGATATCTTAGGTGTGCTGACTACCAATGAAGAGAGAGATCTCTCCTTTCTTCTACCTATCAATGGAACTGAGTGATCAGCTTCTTGGACTGGCATGGCTTCTGAGACTGCTGGCGCAGTTTCTGGGACCGAGGACACTGTTTCAGGTTCCTTGGTCTTCTTTATATTGGAAAGGAAGATTTTGGCCCTTAAATCTTGCCAGCTGTGGTCTGCCCTGTTTATTAACATAAGGAAAGAAAGTTAAAACAGACCAAGACTATGCTGCTGTAGTGAAATCCATGACCATTTCTCAATTTTGGTTGTCTTCCAATTTGAAAATGGACTTCCAATTGTTCTGTGCCATATAAACAGGTTGAGGCACCGGTTCAATCATGATATTTCAAGATTCTATATCAGAGAATCCTAATAAATAAACTATGCATCCCACATGAGTGGCAGGACAGGGATGCTGCCCAGGAACATGCAGCATGATAATTGATTTCCTAGTGTCACATTGCATGTCTACAGTTTGCAGCATATACTTACTGTCTGGTGTAAACGTCTAATAAATTGACTTGGAAATTTGATATCTTCCTTCCAAGTGCATTAATTAATAGTGTCAAGGATTGGTTCTGCAGTTGGAAAAGACAGAGAATGTCTAGAAAATCATTTCAGTGTTTATATAGCGTCCTCCTTAGTCAATCATTCTGACACCCTAAGATAATTTCACTTGCAGTGCATGGAGACTACTCAAACAGCATTCGAATACGTCCTACATGTGTGTAATACGATAGTCCAACTATATCAGAAACAGCCATGTATTTTTTTGCCACGGCATGCACTTAAGATGCTTTATTAAAAATTGCTGTGGCATAAACTTGGAAATATAAGAGAAAGAGATGATCAAATACCTGAGCTTCTCAAGCGGAGAACAACCTAATTCAGTATCACAAACTGGACAACTGTCCAACTCCTCATCAGTTATCTTCTTGTATATGCATTTTCTGCAAACTGTTTCAAAAATTAAAATGAAGAAGCAGGCATCAGATATATGCTCGATGAGAGAATATGTATATAACAATTAGGCAAGACACACTTAAAACATAATGATTAAATGATAGAACACTAAGAAACTATTTCTCAAGGAAAATAAAAATGCAAAACCTTTATTCATCATCCCCCAAACACATTAGTGTTCTCACTTGACACGGCATGAACTTATCAAGGACCTGACAATTTTGATGGAACTTGAAGAGCACAGGGACAATGCAAAAGCTTCGAACAACCCCAAGTTAAAATTTTACTATTTCAGCAAACAAATTTACTGTAAGCTCACATCATACGTTGCTCAAACACAAGAGAAAAGGCTATATTTACCAATCAAATTTCAATCTTTTCCTTAATTTCAAAATGAAACTCCCAATCCATTGAACAAAGAAAGACCAGGAAAACAAAATGAAGAAAAAACAAGATCATAAAACCGCATTTCACTCCTCTCCATATCACAAAAATAACCAATTAAAACAATAAACCAAGCTCAACTCCAAACAATAAAAGATGATACACAGATTACGTGAACTAACAATTAAGCGCCCACAACAAGAAACAAAACAAAACAAAGAAACCACATCGAATAACACAAAATAGAAGAAGATGAGCACACACAGAAGTGAGTGAGAGAGAGAGACTCACAAGTATGGAGGCACTCAGAGATAGTAGTGGCGTCTCTGAAGAGCTTTTTGCAAAGAGGACAAGTCATGCATGCCGCTATTTCCTCTCTTTGAACCTTCACCACCTGGCCTAACATCATCTTCGCTAACACCACCACCTGCCTTTGGGTTCTCACTAAGCCACTAACACTCTCCCTTGTTTCACGTACCCCACACGGTGCATGTAATCAAGACCCCACAAATCACGAGTTATTTATTCTTTTCCAAGAAAAAACCACGACAATCACAAGCAAGAATCGGCGAAGAAAGGGTGGTGGTTGGGCGCCTGGGTTGGTGATTAACGATTCTAGACAAATTCTTTTGGCAGTGGCTTTGTGCTTGGTGGACGAGAAAAAGGAATTTAGGAGAGCGATATTTTAATAAAAACAAAAAAAATGGAGAGAGTGAAATCTTGGAGTATTAGAGGAGAGGGCTGGTCTTGTTCGATTTGGACAATGGTAATGGCCTTGATATGATTTGTTCGAGGCTCTCAATGTTTTCGAATATAATCGCACAGCCTCCTCTCCTACATGACAAAACTAACACAATCTCTAAGCATTGCTGTTGATTTATACTTTTGAAAATTTTAATTTTTTTTGGTTTTAAATTTATTTTTATTTTATATTTTTAGATGTGTTAATATCAAATTGGATTTAAAAAAATAAACAAATAAAATATATATATATATATATATATATATATATATATATAAACACTTTAATTTACAACGTTAACCATGCCTGTTTTTATTTTTATTTTTCCCTAGAGGAAGCGACTCAACTTTTTTGGACAAACCTCGAACAAGTCCTTCATTATGTAGGAAATTTAGATTGAGTTTCCAAACATTCTTTATCCTAATTAAATTAAATCTTTTAAAATCCCTAATTGAGTTACTTACCTTTTCCAGGCTTCGAGCAGTTATGTCTCGATTTGCTAATGGATTCTGTTTAAATAATAAACTTAATTTCCAAAATAGGCGGTCATTAATGGGCAATTGTAATGCTGAAACCTTTCATTTATTTTTGGATATTTAAATAATTTTTTAATTAATGATGGATACTGGAATTATTTAAGTTCCTCCTCTACTATTAATCTCTGGTTATTTGTAAACAAACAAGTTTATTTCTTACAATATTGATATTTGTACAATGATCTTGTCAAAACACTTTGATGACCGCAAAAAATAATAACTAGTTAGAGAGAATTGCTTAGACTCTATAGTTTAGAATAAGGAGCTATGATCGAGAATCAGTGTAATTACTTTTTTTGTTCTTTTAAAAAAATCTTTGGCCTTAGTTTCATGGGTGTATTAATTTTTTCATTGAGTGAAAATTGAGTTATTTTTTTATTTTTTTTTAAGTGTAGTGTAATAACTTAATTGCTCTTACAATTAAAATCTTTAAACATAGCATCTAGAAGCATTTTTGTCTTTTTATTTTTTTAAGCATAATAAAATTACTTAAGCGTAAAAGTAATTTTTAAAAATTACATCCATGCTTTTTTATTTGTTCATTATAGTTTTCTTTTTTTATTATCAAGCGGAAGTGATTTGATTTTTTAATAAATATTAAATATTATTAAAATAAAAAAAAATAAATAGCATGTAGGAGGTGCTCATTGCCTTTTAATGGCGCATGTGGTGCCTCTCAATGGTATAAAATTATTTTATGTTAATTGTTATTCTTTATAGATATTTCAATTTCAATCTTTATTTTTTTTATTTTTAATTGATGTTTTTGACTCTTTTATAAAAAAAATTATTTATTTTTAATTTCATCATTCAATTCTAATTTGTGATTTTTTTTTTCAATTTATTCCTTATTTCATCATGCTTTTTTATTTGTTCATTATAGTTTTCTTTTCCGTATTGTCAAGCAAATGAAAGTGATTTTGATTTTTTTAACAAATATTAAATATTATTAAAATAAAAAAAATAAATAACATGTAGGTGGTGTTTACGGTCTTCTGATGATGCGTTTGGTGCTTCTCAATGATACAAAATTACCTTATGTTAATTGTTATTCTTCATAAATATTTCAATTTCAGTTTTTATTTTTATTTTAATTGTTGTTTTTTACTCTTTTATAAAAAAAAATATTTATTTTTAATTTTATCATTCAATTCTAATTTATGATAATTTTTTAATTTATTCCTTATTCTTATACGGCTTTATTAAATTGATTTTTTTTTAATTTTATTTTTTAATAAAAAATTTATAGTTATCATCTAATTTATAATAAAAACAAAATTGTTTATCTCTCTCCCCTTTAAAATGAAACAAATCTTCATTGTGTTATTATCATGGTTATTGTTTTTTTTTTTATAAGAAAAAAATTGATAGCATGACTAGATAGTGTGATATGTAATTTAAAATGATTAATAACATTTATTTAATAATTTCTCCTTGTAAATATAGATCCTACGTTATCAAGTAATTTAATTACTAATAATTATTCCAGAGTTACACAAGAAAAACAAAGAAACGTGATAGAGAAAATAAAAAATATATATATATTTTAGCTTAAATAGGAATATTCTCATTTTTTGAGGGCTCGGGTATGATTTTTTTTATATGATTTATTCCTCTTGTATTTTTAAGTTGTCTCATACAATAGTACTCTAAAAATATTTTGAAAAAAAATTGAATTTTTTTATTTTAAATTAATTTTTTATATATTTTTTGGATCATTTTGACGTGTTAATATTAAAAAATAATTTTTAAAAATAAAAAAAAAAATATTATTTTGATATATTTCTAGATGTTTTGGAAATACGGTGCAAACCATGCTCCCAAAAAATTAAAAAAATTAATTTTTTTGCATGTTTTAGATTATTTTGATACGTTAATCTTAAAAATAATTTTTAAAAATAAAAAAAACATCATTTTAATGTATTTCAACATAAAAATATTTTAAAACTTTCAAATAAAAATATTAATCTGGGCTTTAATCTTCACCTCTAATGTGGTTCAATATGATTGTAAGTGATGACGGCGTGTGATGAGATTCACTTTTAAAAAATAATAAGTATAAGCATAATAAAATATATGATTTATAAAAAATAATAAAAACATTTCCATATAGTATTTTTTTTCCTATGTAATATGATTTAAACAAGAACACAAAACCTCACTCTCAAATTCAGAGTGTGTTTAGTATTGCGGTAGTTGTTGTAGTTGTGATTTGAAAAAAGTTATTTTATAAAAAGTATTTTTAATTGGTTGGTTCGAAAAAATAGATGTTTGGTTAAAACTGTGATTGAAAATGAGGTTGAATAAAAAGTAGTTTAATGTGTTTGGTTAAGAATGCTTTTAAAATTGAGGTTATAAAATAATTTTAAGAAATATATATTAATATTGATGGTTTTAAATTTAAATATTGTAGATTTAATTACTCCTATTACATCATGAAATAAATAATACTTTATATAAAATATTTTTTATTATTCCATTAGAATATGTATAATTCCATTAAGTACAAAAATTCATCCGATAAGAACTATAGTTTTCATAATTTTTTGAGTGTGTAATAAAATTAGATAAAATATTATCAGATATAAAATTGATATTATAGTGCGAGTGAATTAAATTCACTCGCACTATAATATCAAGTGCGAATGAATTTAATTCACTCTAAACTATTTTTTTTTTTTTTTTAAAATTAATAAAATTAACACAATGCAGCAAAGAAAAAAAAAAACTGCACGACAGTGCAAGTGATTACACTGTTCACATGAACAGTGCAATCACTTGCACTGCATACATGTTCACGCTAATTGCATTGTTCAATGAACAGTGCAATTAGCTGCACAGTACGTGAAAAGCATGAATATTTTGCTTTTCATTTACTGTATTTTTTATGTAAAATTTACGTGGGATTCATGTATAGTAAATCATTTTTTTTTATTACCAAATGACTGTAAACTACGTTTTAATTAAAATGTAGTTGCAACCGCAAAGTCAAACGGGCTCTCAAAATATTTATCTACCTATTGTTTAATAATGTAAATGTTTTGAATAGTTATTAAACTTGTTTTGAAGAGTTAAGCTGGTGAAGGTATAAGTTATGACTTAAAAAATATTTTTTTATAGAAAAAAAGTTTAAATAACATTTTCAATAATTTAATTTTTAAATCAATGGATTTTAATTGGGAAGATTGGATTGTAGGTCAATCTGAATTTTTAATCGGGTTGACATTAAGTTAATTTTTGTATCCTTCCCTTCTGTTTGTTCCTTTTGACCTTTCATGAAAATTGAAAAAAAGCAATATGAATAATCTAATAAAGAATATGATGGCAAAATAAACAAACATTATGAGACAATAAAAAATAGAAAATAGACAAACAAATTGGGACGGGAAATTACTAAATTCAACATAATCAACAACAGTCAAGAGATTAATTAATTACTTTTTTAAATTCATCATCTAGCTGATTCATCATAGTCATTAAAGCAGAGATAATATTATAACTGATATTAATTATGTATTAATCAATAGTCATTAAAAGTAGAGATGTTGACCTTTCGTGCCCATTTTTAAGCTACAATCAAATTATTGTGCCTTTATTGATATTAAAAAATACGTTGACAATTATTGATATTTTTATTGTTAATAATTCTAAAAATCAAAGCTCATTAGCCTCTCACTAATTAGGATAATCAATTCTTATTAGTATGTTAGAGAAAAAGTAACAAAATACGACACCTTTAAACATACATTATTTTATTAAATATATATTAAAAAAAAAAGCAAAAAATAAAATGCTGATTTGTATTTCGAGAAATTAAGATTCACTATCGTGGGAAAAAAATTAAATAAGTATATCTAAAAACCCGCATGCTGTTTTACAATTTCCTCGTCGGATGCCTGAGCCCGGTTTGAACAAGGATTTGACAAATTATAAGAATCTCGAACTAGGAATCTCGAACTAAACCTGCAGAGAACATGGGACCTTTCAAGATCCAACCAGGCCCTTGTAGCGAGCATATGCCATTAGAACTAGGAACAGAAATGCACAGAATGCTCCTGTGACAATTACCACCCTGGCAATGTAAGAAAAACACATGATTCCCCGTATAAAAAGCAATTTATAATCAGGAGCTAAATCACCAGTAAAATATTTTTGCTCACCCATTTAAAACAGGTAACCATGATTGTCATTCCATGTGTATGGGATGTTTACGCCAAATATTCCGGCCACCAAGGAATATATGCTTAAACAAGCAGTCCCAGAACTCAGAAAGAGCTCTAACTGCGGCAAACAGTGGAAAGACATAGCATGAATAACAGATCAAAACATGCAAGCAATCTGTGCAAGTGCTTGCTTGCTTCCAACAACACAGTTCATGAAGAAAAAATCATAAAGCACCTGAATCAGCTGGTTTCGATGATTGTCAAGCTGGAGAAAAAGGATGCATAAATTTAATGTAAGAAAAAACGCATAAACAAGGAAACAAACTTCTGCGTTTGATTCAACATGGCCTACCTGAATATTAATGTAATCCTCTGTGTCATCAATGTACTCTCGCAACTGCAGGTTTCAAATTTATGCAATTTAAAAGGATGAAATTGCTTTGTAATTCTTACCATAATGTGTGTGCATGCCTTGTGTAGAATAAAAGGAAAAGTAAATAAAAATTACATACCGTGGTCAATTTGTTCAAAGTGCTATCAATCTGCATGAAGTAAGCCTGCAAGAACATCATCACCCAATTTCAAGAATAATTTATTCTTAGTCCCATTTCAAATAAGAATTGAAAATGAGGAAGGTAAAACACAGTTAGAAACTCCACCTCCAGTAACATTTCAAGCTCCTCAACATCATTCTCGTCTCCGCGAACTGTTGCCAAACTTACTCTACTTGCTCTAGAAATTTTTGAACCAATTGTAGGGGAAGCAGGAAACCAATTCGCACCACCGGAGCCATTGACTGGTGAAGACGAACCAGCCAGCTTTCGTGATAGGTAAGGGTCTAATGCTATACCTAGGGGTGTTCGGGTGTGATTAAGGTGATCATCGATGCTGGTTTGGCACGTTATCGACGGTGTCTCTCTCATCCTACAAAGTAAAAGAATAATAACTGTACTAGGAGGAGTTTCTCCTCTCTTTTTTATGCAGATGTTTTAATTTTTTAATCGACGGATGGAGGTGTGTTCGACTATTCGTAGGTTTTTCTGATAAGAGACGGTGGAATTATTGAAGCTGCGTTATGCTCTACATGACAATTGCCAAACACATCATCCATCCACGCTGCATTATAATATCCGATCGTCCATTCAAGATGCTTCCTTTTTTGCATTTCAACGGGAGGGCAGCATCCATGGCCCCAATTTATGGAATCTCGCAGTTCATACAAGTAGAGTTTGTTGTCTCGGGATCTGCCAACCCTTGTCTTTTCCATGGAGTAAATTTACTAACTTCCATGTATAAATCAGACAAACCTGCTTCAAATATTATTTCCACTTGGACTCTTCAACGCATGTACCAAACAGGTCCCATTCCTCCTATCCCCTCTCCTCGCCTCCCCTCCAAGTTCCACAACCAAACAAGTACGAAGGGGTTGCCCTTGTGCAGCTCAATCTATGGCGAGACGAGCCGAAGTGAGTGCTTCTGTGTTAGAAATTGACCCTCCTTGCTTGTTATGTGTTTTGTAATTTGGAGATGATGCCACCGGTTTTTCTTACTCAAACTCGTGTACTGCAATTTTAGAACAATGAATGCACCTTGCTGGATTACTTACGGGTCTTGTCACCCCACGTTGAAGAAGCTTTCACATCCTAACAGAGTGTAACAAAGGAGGAAAACAGGATAAAAATATGTAAAAGCATCCTCCTTTGGCAAAATCATCAAAACCTATTGAGCACACGCTCAAACTGAATGAACATTGAACAAAGCCGGCGAGAGAAAATAATAGCTCTACTTGCAAAGCACAAACAAAAAATATATACTGTACCCAACACAAGGGTGCTCCTATTCTAAAAAGAACACAACGCTTGTCTCACAGAATTTACATACAAAGACTTCACAACTCGTAAATGAAGTTTAATGGAAGAAACAGAAACATGGGTAAAAACTATGTACACGATACTAATCTTTGTTAACCCCTCACAGCCAGGGCCTGCAAATGATCTATAAAATCTTGCAAGCTCAAATCATCAGTAAGTATGATTTCTGACCCATCTACATATGTTGAATTCTGCGTCACAGATGGGTTCAACTTCGCAAGAAGAAACCTAGCTTGACTACCATGTTGATCACACTTAATTAGCTTGGGTGCCGGAACTCGATCCACAACCAATTGCTCTGCGTCAAGTTCGGGAGCTTCCAAAAGCTTTCTCAGATTCTCATGGTTTGGATCTTTGTGGTAACCAAGCTTCCTCCACTGAGCAATCTTGGATCCGTAATGAATCACCACATGGAAATAAGAATCAAAGAGCAAAATAACATCAGCAGAAATGGAGCGAACATCCAGGAGCACAGGAACAGGAGGCCCGTCAAAAGAATATTGAAAAAGTGTAGGTTGTATCATGATAAGGGAACCCACTACCCCTTCACGGTTCAGCATCAGGCGGAAGAATGCAGTTTCATCAGGGGTACAGTTGAAAACATCGATGAACTGAGACCTCCTCAAGTAATACATGAACTGGGGGTAAAGAGAAAAGTTTGATGACAAGCGGAAGGAAGATGGATCTTCTTGGATGTAGTCTCCAAACTTGGAAGCAAAGCTGATAAGGTTATCATCCAGCCATCTTATAACATCTCGAGCAAGACATCTCTCTGCTCGGTGGATGGCTAGCCTGGCCATGACCGAAGCTGCTGCTTCCTGATCAAAACCAGCATTGATTTCTGGTGACTTGCTTTCAACCCATCTTCTTGCAGCAGTCGTAACCCTTTTCCGGACTCCCATGTTCCCATTTCTGTAGCGTGTTATAAACTGTACAAAAAATGCAGACCCAGGTTCGGCCTTGTGTTCATCACATACTTCAAAGAAGAAAGATATGCATGTTTTATTATTTAGTGTAGCAAGCTTCCACATATGAGTGCCGCCCTCCCCAATCTCATGGTCACTAACTGCATTGCTCTTTTTCCGAAGTGAAACGCATGGTCCAAGGGCTCCACAGATTTTTACATCTTTAGTAGTCACCACTTCAATTGTTGCATCAAAATACATCTTCAAGTGCCCCTCTTCGTCACAACTAAAAATGTGCCGTAAGCACTTTCTGAATTGATCAGACTCAAACAACTCCCCAAACATCATGAACCCTCCAGAACTCTCAACAGGGCATTTTAATTCTGCTGCGCCTACTTGATCAAGAGAACAAGCAAAAAGATCCAGAACAACAGATGCATCAGATAATCTCTGTGATAGTTGATTGTAAAAGCTGCAGGATTTCATATAGTGCGGTGCATGACCATTAATGAGGTCTCTATGAGTTCTGATGGAATTACTGAGATCTGAGTTCACAACAATCCCTGGCCCCAAAGTTGCAGGTCCAGATGTGAAAATCATGATCCGGGATCCTGTATTCCCTGAGCATCCTTCAAGAAGTCCAAGTGCAACTGATATTGCTGCTCCTGTGCACCTTTGAGGGCGATGCCCTGGCATCAATACAGCTAGAGAACAGATTTCTTCAATTGCAGTGGTGATATTGAACTCGCATTCAGATACAGGTTAGCAAAAAATCCCTGCTTTTGGATAACTGGTGTCTTTCCAAGTTGCTGCCGCTGCCACTTGGTGCTGTATATGCCCAGAAATTGTTGGGGTCTGCATGTTCAAAGGGATAAGCAAAACATTGATTTTAAGTAAACACGGACATTTGTTTTCCAACATATAATATATATATCAAAACCTTTAGACACATTAGAGTACAACATATATTTGCAAACATTATGACGCACATGGCAAAACATTGATGATTTATGGTATAGATGCAAAATAATAATACTCCCTAATTTATCTGATATCTAGTAAAAATGGCAAGTACGTATCAAGCTAGAGGCGAAGTGAGCAAATAATGCAAATACAAGCAATATGATCAAATCCCATTCAGCTTTCAAGCAACGCAGGTATGCCCATAAAAAGCACCAAGCTTGAGCCATCTAATCACACGATAAAATATCCAGCAAAAGTGACCACACAAATCACAACAGCGAACTGCGACATAGTTTGGCTTTTCTAATCAGAAAATTATATTAGTCATTTCGGAAAGCAATAAACCTTAATCCAAGTACCTGCTCTGACGAAACCTCACGTCCGCCATGAAACACAACAACCCTTGAAGCACTCTGAAAACCCCAAAATCATAAACCCTAACCATTGCATCAAAAGTAAGTAACCCAACCAGAGCATTTTTTCCGGCAACTGCTCAACAACCAACAACAACTCATTCTTCACGGCCCTCAACTCCTCCTCAACCATACAAGCATCCACTACAAACACAAACGCCGGAACAGGCCCCACCAATCCCCTGACTTCCCCACCAGCACAACCACCAATGCTCCTCGGAGTGCCCGCATAAAGCATAGACGACAACGACACATTGGACGACGAAAACTCATGAGACCAACCATAACCCAAATGCGAATTAGACCGAAATTTAGGATCAACCTTGTCAATTTTGTATTCTACAGTACTGTAAGTAGGAAAAAGTTCAGCAGGAAGATTGGTTTCACCGATACCTAAATAAGAAATAGGGAAAGGATTTCTGTTGTAGCAGAAAGGACAGACCCAAATGCGAGACTGATAATCTACACGAGCATAAGGGTTCAAAACAGCAGCACAGCGAGTGCAGATTAGGGGATCGTAGGGTAGAATTGGAAGCTCAGTTGATTGCATCAGTGGAGTGCACATGATGCTAAGTGGGATTATAAGAGTAGAAACTTGGTTTTTGGTTGTTGGCCATGCGTTCCATGACCAACGTAAGCCTTCGATCGCCTCTAATTCGATGAAGTCCATTCTGGGGTGGTCAGATTTTAGATGCTTTCAGTTTTCCAAGGGTGATTTCATGGTATGTTGTGTTTTTACATGGAGGTTAAAGGAGTTTTGTGTTTTCAGAAGTTTATAAACTGAGGATGGAAGAGAATCTCGGATGTTGTGTCGTGGAAGTAGTGTTTGGTTGCTGAGAAACCCCATGGTTTGAATTTGGGAAATGTTTGATTTTGATCTGGGATTTCAAAAGTGGCCGGCTGATCAGACCATTCGGTAACTGTAACGGGGATAATAGAGATAGAATCAATGGAAATAAAAGGAGACAAGACAGAAAAGAATAAAGATATAGAACTGTTTTTGATAAAGGATGAAATGAATGTTTTTGTATTATATTTGGTTAAATCATTGAGATAAAATAAAATATAAAAAAAATAATTTTAATTTGATATATATTGTTGTTAAATTTATATATTTTTTAAAAAAATAATTAAATTTTATTTTTTATTTTTATTTATATTAATAGTTGAAATTAATAATATTATAATTATAAAACTAGAACTAACTGGCTGAGTTAACTCGAGATTTGAACTAGTACAAGCTTAAAAAAATAAATAAATAAAATATTGATTTAATTGTCAAAAACCCTATTAACTTTTTTTTTTTAATAACTAAAATAAAATTGCTTTAATTTATTTTTATTTTTATTTTTTAAATGAGTCAACCAAATTGACTCTCCTGATCTGTGATTTGAACTTTATCTTAGATCAATTTCTAAGTCAGGTTTTTTAAAACTATGATAGTAATTATTTTTATTTATACATTAACTCAGTTCAACCCTTGATCTAGGTCTTGTCTCGGTCGACCCATAAGTCAAATTTTAAAATTATAATAATAACAATTTTTATTTTTATATTAACACGGATCAACCCATGTTGACCCTCGTGATCCATGAATCGGGCATTGTCTCGGGTTGACCCCCAAATCAAGTTTTAAAGCTATGGTAATAACTATTTCTTTACATTGACCCGGATCAACCCTTTTGACACGTAACCCAAGTTTTACCCTGGGTCGATCACCAAGTCGAGTTTTAAAGTTATGATAATAACCATTTTTATCGTTGCATTGATCCAAGTCAACAATTAATCCACTTATAAATCAGGCCTTATCTTAGATCGAGTTTTAAAATAATGATAATAACTATATTTATCCTTACACCAACTTAAATCAACCTGGGTTAACACGACCCTCATCCCGGGCCTCGACCAGTGACTCGAGCTTGGTCCCGGATCAATTTCCAAGTTGAGTTTTTAAAACTATAATAATAATTATTTTTATTTTCTGATTTTTTAGTTTGACAATTTAGAATTTAAAGTTTGTTTTACAAGGATATTATAAACATAAAAAATAATAAATATTATCTCTAAATATATATATTTTTATATACCTTTTATTTTAAAAATATAAAAATTCACTTTATAATTGTTGTAAAAATAAATTTATTTTTTATATTTTTTTTTCATCTTTTTTACCAAGCACATTTCTATTTCTTTGGCTTTATTTTTTCTATTCCGGTACATTAACTAAAAGCTTGGGCTCATCCATATATAATAATCATTATTATACGTTTATTTATTTTACTTTAATTCTCGAAATGCCCTTTATATAATATGCTCCTCACTGTTCTGGTATAACATAATATATCGATGTGAAATTTATTTAATTTTTATAATTTAATGCTTAATTTTAATTTTTTTTAAAATAAATATCTGTTTTTTTTATTGAATCCAATAAAAATATTTATATTGATTTTATTAGTAAAATATTAATGTTATACATATTTAGATATAAATTATGATATTAACACTCACATATAAAATAACATTTAATAGATATTAAAATTATGTTTTTATATATTTGAGATACTATCAAGGTAACAAATCATGTAATGAATAAAGTGTGAAGATTGAGTGATGGGTGTCAAAGTGCGAGATAAATTATTATCAAAAGAAGTGATTAAATGGTAAATTGACCGGATATTACCTAAAAATATATAAAAGAATCGGGAAATCTGATTTTCATACCTAAAACATCTAAAAAAACAAAGAAGCAGTTGCTTTTTTTCTTCAGCTTCAAACCTTTTTTTCCCTTTCAGTTACATTCCTTAACGGCATAGTTAGATGGAATTAGTATTTCAATTATGATAGAAGAGCTAAATCAAAATAAATGAGACTAAACTGTAAAACATAAAAAAAAAAAAAAAATGATCTGAATTTTTTTGCAATATTTATTTTAGCTTACAAGTTCGTTTTATTTGTATTAAGTTCTCGATAAGAGAGAAATTTGCTGAGAAATGACGATAAAGAGAAAGAATGGTTGATTGCAC
The DNA here is from genome assembly GCF_005239225.2 of Populus alba. Classification (NCBI taxonomy): domain Eukaryota; kingdom Viridiplantae; phylum Streptophyta; class Magnoliopsida; order Malpighiales; family Salicaceae; genus Populus; species Populus alba. The sequence continues at coordinate 9,152,768 of NC_133293.1, forward strand.
AAAATAAAATAAAATTTGGTGCTCAAAGGTTTCATTTGAGGAGAGTTCAATGGTGGTAATTTTCAGCATTTAAATTGTCAATTAAAAAAAAAATAAAATTAAATGGGTGACACGCGGGTTGTGCTTCCATGCCTACACGCACCTGCCCATAGCATGACCCCTTTCTCTTTTTTTGGCACTCTAAAAACAATTCAACATGCCAATTCAATTAGTTTTCAATTTTGACATAATTCTTAAATAATATTATAAGTTTTTTTTTTAATTTTAATAATTATTATGTTTTACACATGACAACATTAACAATGCTAAATTTCTCATGAAAAACCAATTAAAATCATTTTTTTGTTATTAAAACTTTTAAATGGATTTTTGAACACAGTTTTATTGTATTTATGATTTTTTAACCTTTCAATTGCATACAAGGTATGGATATATTATTTTTGAATTATATTTTTTTTAATTTACTTTAACAATAATGAATTGTGTTTTTTTTTTAAAAAAACATGCTTTCATTAAAACAAACAAGATATAAAGTAATAAAAAATTATTTCTAGATTTGAGAAATATATGTTTTGTACCTTTTCTTATATTTAATTTTTTTTTTTTTTGCCCATTACAGTGTAACGTGGGTACACAAACCAGCAGTACAAAGTGCATTATTTTATACTTGGGGAAAAAAAATTAAAGTTCGGAAAGCAAAGGATGTTTCTCATGCACCTAAGCTATCTACGTTCATTGAATAAAATTAAAAATCAAATACTAGTTCTAAAAATTAAATAAGCTATCTACGTTTATTGGGCTTCATGTATGCCCTCACACTCACTCGTCATTGGGCAAGAGGGGGGGTGAATTCCTCTTGAAGGAAGACTTGGTGGACTTAGAAATAGCCCAAATAAAGCCCATAAACTGGTTTCAAATCTTGATTCCTTAGATTATTACCCAATTCATATGGAACTCTCAAACAACCTATAGATTATTTCCCGAGCTATTACTGCATGCTTATATGAAAAACACTTAAAACTTGGAATAAAATTGAGATGCATGAGCTGAAATGAAGAGAAGAAAAAAATTGGGCTTGGATCTCTTAAACTTTCCTTGCAAGATTTTTGAATTTGGGCCAAAACCCTCCCAGGCTTTATATACTGCCATGCTCTCTATCAAATAGTGAGGAAAGATTTGGAGGCTAGAAACAGCCCAAACCAATTCGGGCCGGGAGACTATGGCCGAAACTTCTAGCAGCGTTTTCTTTCGATCGCATGGCCCTGTCTAGTGGAGAAATTGTGGAGGCAGCGTCATGCCAGTGATCCCATGAAATTCAATTCCAATCATAAAATAACAATGCGGAAACATAAATAACATGTTGTTTTTACATTTTTAAAAAATATTTTAAAAAAATTAAAAACCTTTTATTTATTTTAAATTATATTTTTTAATATTTTCATATCATTTTGATAACTTGATATTAAAAATAATTTTTTTAAAAATAAAAAAATATATTATTATTTTAATATATTTCAAAATGAATAATAACCCCTTTCATAAATAATTCGATATCCTCAAAGTGAAGATGTCTTTTTTTTTTTTTTTTTTGAATTTGAGGAAACCTTACTCTCTGGAAAGTGTATTTTATGGGTCCAGGTAAATGAGTAAAATCCTAGCTGTCCCATGTTTTTATAAAAAATATACGTCCTGACTCGAACTTGCTGTGTATATATCAAAGTGAAGATGCTGCTAACCACCATCCCACATTATAGAAATCCACCCACAATCAGCAGCTCAGCGGCCTACAAGATTCATCAACGACACACGTATTTGCCTATCCCAAACTCATATAATAAAAAATAAATGTAGCATAAACTAATTAATGGTCATAATTGAGAGCCTCCATCAACATGCACATGGCCTTGTTCCCTACCCTCACTTGGGACATGAATTTAATAGCTCTCCTGCTGCAAAATAATTATTAATGAATAAAGAAAAAGCATCTGTTTTCTAGGAGAAAAAAGAATTGTAGCATTAAATTGAAGGAATAAAACACTCAACAGCTATGACAGCCAAGACAACAACTAACAATAGATAGGTGATTATTACACGTACAAGCCAGCCAATCGGGGGTTAAGTTTTTTTGCTTCTTGTCCATTACAAATGTCTAGATCTTTGATATCTATATACGATCAAATGAAAATACAGACACATTTCTTAAGAAATAACAGCAGCAAATATAATAAAAATAATAAAAAAAAGTAAAGACACATCCAAAGAAACACAACTACTGATCAATCCATGTTACGCAAGTGCCTTGTCTGCTAGTCTTCATACATGGATGCAAGGCTAAAAAGAGGGAATCCAGCAGGGGACCTGAATACATCGAGTACATAAGATTCAGGTTCTGCTCTTGCATTTCTCCATTGCTCTTGGTGCTGAAACTCGGACATAAATTCAAGTTAATTACTCGATATATCGTGGCAGACTATCGCAGAATCAACATATAATTGCAGAAGCAAGCTGTTGTTATATTCAGAAATTAACTTTAAAAATAAATTATTATAAATGGTTATATATGATGAGATAACTAGATGCATACCAAGTCCAACAGCTTCAGATCCTTTCATTATGCGCAGGCGCTTGCATGAATCAACAAACATCCTGCACAAGACCATGCATCTATATAAGTGATAAAATTTCATTTCTTACGTTTTTCGCTGATATTTAATTAAAATCAATAGCAGTAATAATCCATTTGGCCGTGCCTGCCTAATCTTGTATAGTTTTGATCCTCATTTCTTACGTTTTTCTTCATTATTTGATTAACTATTTACATGCTTTTAGAGCCTTTAGGATATGAAGAACTTACTCCCATGGAACATCACCCACAAGCATCCAATCGCCATCCTTGTCTTCATAGGATGGCACATACTCGGAACTGTTAAGTAGATCCATCAGCTTGCTTTCATTCATAAAGTCTATCATTCCTTGGGCTCCATAATTACCTTCAAAATGATTACATCATATTTAGCAAAATAATTAACATTAATCCTACAATAATCTAGATCTATTAAAAATATGGAAACACGAGGAAGTTTCTTAAAGCAATTCCATGACTTGATCTCGTGTGAGCTTGTCAATAGTTTTTTTTTTTTATATATATCCTTTTCTTTTACTCATTTTTGTCCCCAACAGATCAAAGTTCATCTACTGTAAAAAAATAGAAGAAAAAGGAAAAAACAAAGATAAAAGTACATCTAGTAGCTGTTCATCTCCTTAAATATTTAACCTTAAATCCTTAATTAATGCATCATGTCTTACTATCGGAGAACATTTTCTTAAAAGCATGGCCAACATTTGGTCCTGATACGAACCAAATTAACTATGTATAACTAGTACTTGTACAATGTTTATTGGTCTGTAATATTAATTAGATCTCTTAAATTCAATGTACTTTAAGACATGGTGAAGGAAATATATACTCACCCATGGTGAAGGAACTGAACATTTTGGCCAAGGCATCAGACAATTCTTGGTAGCTCTTGTACATCTTCAAGTCCACCTTGCGAAGATAGGGTGCACCATCCATGCAAACCTTCACAAAAGCTGCACTACATCCGCCAGTGCTTGCCTTCTCACCTTCCTCACTGGCGTTCTTCTGAACCAAAACGTTCTTCCTGTAAGATCTAACTGGTGGCCAGCCTACAACTTGTGCCCCGAAACCTTCCTCACTGGCGTTCTTCTGAGCCAAAACGTTCTTCCTGTAAGATCTAACTGGTGGCCAACCTACAACTTGTGCCCTGAAATACAACATCACACATGTTAATGTTACAACTCTAATTTCCAAATAGAAAGCAGAAAAAAAAGAAAAGAAAAAGAAGCTAGTACTGCACACAAGGAGGGGTACCAGTAAGGAAAAATCCCTTTAATAAAGGATAAAAAGGAACCAAAAGATTTTGCGTGGAGATAATTTTGCCAAAAGTTTTCAATAACAAAGCAATGGAAGAGGATTATTTTGTTGTTTGTGATAAAACAACAACAATAATACAATTCCTATCCTGTAATTGTTGATCTCCAACGAACGTATATCACGAGATAGAAGCAGGATAAGAAAGAAGAAGAAGAAGAGAAGAATCACGGGAAAGAAAAACTGACTTGGCTGGTGGCTTAGCAGGGTCCTTGATGGTAGCAGCAGGAAGGTGGTTCTTGTCCTCTGAAGCAATATTGTTGATATTCTCATTCAGATCCATGACACCTTCTTTAGCCTGAAGATTGAGCTTCAAATCAACAGTCTCAGCAAACCCTCTTTTCCCGGTAGCCTTATTAGGTGTCTCAACTTCATTTTTGACACCAACAGCACCAGGCAATCCTAGACACAGCTCAGTCTCTTTGTAGTTCAAATCTGCCCTCTCGGTACCTAACACGGTAGCTGTTGCCATTTCTCTCTGCCACGCGCGCGCCAATGAATGGTTTTAGTGGAAGATCTGATATGTTTTGTATTATTGCTTGTTGCTTTTGGTGTTGTTGATAGCTAGCTTTTGCTCGCTTCCTTGTTTCTCTTATTTCTTGTGTCCTCTTCTATGTTTTGCAAGCTAGCTAGAGAGAGAGAGAGAGAGAGAGAGAGAGAGAGAGACCTCAATAATATAAGTTGGGCTTCGAAGGGTGAGGAAGAGAGTGTGTCTGTATGTATAGTTGCATGTAAATGTCATATCAACTTGTTCATCCATAATTGTGGACACGTGGACTGTGGGCTTGTGACGTTGATCTACAACATCTAACCAATTTGATCATCAGCTGTGCTTTCCTTAAATTTCACTTGTTTATGCATTTTCTTTTCCAACAGGGTCAACCATTTGCAAAAGTAGTAAAAGTGGAGGGTTTTTTATTTTTTTAATCTAAATCAAAATTTTACCCTCAAATTCATTAATAATCCTTTTCTGATCTTGTAATGAATTTGAACTTACCAAGATCAAATATCAAATGACTGCTTAATTCAAACACACGCACTAGTTATTTGTTACACGCTACATCATGTGCCGTAATTATTTTTAATAGAAAAGACCGGGTATAAAGGCTATTTCAATATTTTTTTATATTAAAAAAAATTCAAATATAAATTAAAAAGTTTATTCAGACATTAATCAAATAAATTGATAATCATTTATGTAAATAAATAAAAAAAAAACTAGAAAATTGAGAGATAGATGCAAATCAAGATATTTAATCTTGTAAAATGAGATATTTACCTGTTTGTGTCTACTGAATTTATTTATTAAAATCAACAAAGAATATATATAGATAGAAATACATATGAAATTGAGTGAATACAATAAAAGAAAAAAAAATATTATGTAAGGCCGAACATATTATAAATATTATTTCAAAATAACTAAATATTTTTTTATAAAATAAAGCTTATCTGTATAAAATTAAAAAAAAAATCTTCAAAAATTAAATACAAACAATTAAAAAAAAACTCTACCCAGAAAAGGCCTACAAAACCCACAGCCTAGGTCATGCAACCGAGATAAACCAATAGAAAAAAAATTGAAGATAATTACAAAATTATTTTTTTATATATAAAAAAAATAATGTAGAATGATAAAATCATTAAGCAAAAGGAGGAAAAAAAGGATCCATAGCTGTATTAACTCTTAAAACTCGTTATCTATATCATTGAATCAGAATAAATAAATAGAAAAACCATAAAGCCTAATCCCGAACAAACCAGACGTCGAAAGATGAAATCGGAAAAAACTCAATCACATAAAAACTTATAGTTAAAAGAATGAGGGTGAAAAAAAAAAAAAAAAGGGCGTAAAAAAATTAAATTTGAGGGTTAAATTGAAAAGAAAAAACTTTAATAAATGGAAGAAAAAAAAATCAAAAGAATGAGTGCTAAATTAAAAAAAAAATAAAACAACAAAAACTTTGATTGAAAGATGAAATTAAATACCAATAAAACTTTAATAAAAGAGCAAAGAAAAAATAATAAGAAATCAAAGAATAAGAAAAAAAATTGAAAAAAATAATATAATGACTAAATTGAAAACACAAAAACTTTTCTAAAATGGTCAATGATGAAAATAAACAATATAAAACACAAGGACTGAAATTAAAACAAAAAAGGACAAACAAGCACTTTTTCTAGAAAAGAGAGAAAAGAAGGAGGAAAAAAAAAAAACTATCGGTGATAAACCATCTATCATCCACTGTCACATGTCACACTAGGAGGAAAAAGACGCAGTAGTGCTTCCAAGGAAATAATGAAAGACCATGTTTAACCACTAGGTGGCGTTGCACGTGCCACCTAAAGGCTACGAACGTCATCCACGAGCTAACGCATAATAAACATGCGTTCTTGCAACTTTTCATAATTAAATATTAAAAAATTAAAATTAAAATACCTTTAATGATCCTGAAAATTACAAATAAACTCGTCAAAGGGCTAAAACACCTCTAAATGTGTACCTTATTTTTATTTTTTTATTTTTATCTTTTTAAAAATAAAAAATGTATTTTAACTATAGCTTAAGAAGGAAGAAAAAAAAAAACTTTGGTCAACAGTTTTAATTTTTACTTTTTTACCTTGAGAATAAAAAAAATATTTTTATTATTCTAAAGCCTGTAAAAAAACAAAAAAAAACTTCTGTCAACAACTCTATAAAGATATAATTTCACTATATATATATATATATATATATATATATATATATATATATATATATATATATAAAGAGGTGTTGTTTAATATTATTATTCTACAGATGAGTTCAACACATGATATATAGTAATTATGCTGCACGTATATCATATTATTTCAAAGACTTTTTAATTTTTTTTTCTGAGAATCAAGTGTTGTTTCCTCTTAATTATAAAAGGGAATTGGGCTCACAAATTATTTTGATATTGGAGAATCTTTTAATATTTAATGGTCCATTAAGAACATTGGAGCATAATGATAATCATCGATCTGAGAATCTTTTTAATATGTAATGGTCCATTAAGAATATTGGAGCATAATGATAATCATCGATCTTTCTCCCATCAATCTCAGCACAATGACTATTATTTTTCGCATCATTTTTGTAGTCGTTTTCAAATTCAATTCTTCTCATTTTCTCCGTACGTAAAGGTAGGCATGTTGCCATAGAACAAGATTTTACAGCAATTCAAAAAGATACAATAAAAAATTATTATTTTTTAAAATATTTTTTATTTAAAAATATATTAAAATAATATTTTTTTTATTTTTAAAAAATTATTTTTAACATCAGCGCATTAAAATAATCCAAAAACACATAAAAAAAGTATTATTTTAAAATAAAAAAATAAAATTAAAATTAAAATTAAAATTAAAATTTTTCAAAAATAATTTTGAAACACGAAAATAAACAAGGTCAAAACAGAATATATACTGAATTCAGTTCTTCTCACCTTCAAAAACTTCACTTGCTATATATATATATATATATATATATATAGGGCAAATCTATCAATGTATTCATCTATATATATTGCATTTTTACAGCTGTTGTTCAACAAATTAATCAACCATGCTTTCTTCTTTTCTGTGATTGATATGTTTCTTGACAAGTTAAAACAGAACAGCGAATTGCAAGGACAGCAATATTGAAATATCAATTTTCCAAAGATTGACAGAACATGAAATATCAATTTTTTCAAAAAATGAGTTAGAAAACAAAAACGAGAGAAACGTGCGTGCGTGCGTGTGTGGTGGTGGTGGTGGTGGTGGTGGTGGTGGTGGTGGTGGGGGGGGGGTTGGGGTATCAAGAACTGGACAGTCTAGACTTTAGAAAAATGAGATGTAGAGTTCAAAGAAAAAAAACTAAATTCAAGTTAAAAAATCAGAGATAAAAGAAATGAAGTGTAATCTAAGATCAAAATCATCTCAAGATGTAAAAGAAAAAAAAATTAAAGGGTTTTAAATGAAAAAAAATTCAAATCATCCCAAGAAAACTAATTGATATAAACATAGATACAAACATTAAAGTCTCTTTAGTTACCAATTAATTCATAATTTCATAAACAAATAAGTTATTGATGGGTTATTTGATGAGGAAATAAGTATTGTACACAAAAAAATTTGACCAAAAAGTTACGTAGTTTAGACCAGGAAATACATGAAGGAATATGCCGAACTTGATTACAGACCAGACTTTATAAAGTCCAAACTTGAATATGGATAGTGAATGAAAAATATAAAAAATTTACATGATACAAGATTTTTAAAACAACAATGAGTGTGTAGTTACACTGAATATAATAAATGGATAGTTACTAGAAGTTATATTAAATAAAGTGAATAGATAATTACTGGAAGTTATATTGAACTTCTTTATTTAAAAAATAAGACAAGGCAACCAAAAGAAAAACAACAATTAACAACAACTTAAACTCAAATCAATGCATTGTATTTTTTTTATCAAGTTCTCATGACTTTCAAACCTAAAACTAGTAGGTGATAATTCATAGGCAATAAAACAGTAGACAATAACTATGTAGGCAATAGTCAACCTCCATTGTAATTGGCAAGCTTGCAATTTGAATTCTATAAACCAAAAAAATACCAAAAAAATATTTCATTTTTCAGGAGTTTTAATTCGTGAATGTAATCAAGGTATGAATCACTCTATGAATATAAATATTTTTTTTTCTAAATTATTGAGTTTACTTTACATTCAAGATATTTTAATTATTTAATTACTAATTATTCAGTTGAAATACTATTTGTGTGAAGTGTATTTAATAATATTGATATACATGTAACTCTATAATACAAATTTAAAATTACTTGAGTAATTCTAAGATAAAATTTAAGATTCAAACTGATTAACTTAAAATTTCAATATTAAATTATAACGTGTTTTTAATTGAGATGGATACAAAAACAACTTATATATAAAAAAACACACTCCCTTTCTAATTTCCAACTACGAGGCCACTCATTTTGGATGTGTTAAAAAAAAAATATTATTATTATAAAATATAAACTCATGAAAGCAACACAGTAACATATTTCCAAACACTTATGGAATATATGAAAGCTGAACTAGCAAGATTTGTATCTTCGGTAATGACAATTTGTTGTCAAACGTACGTACGTACTTGGTCCAATTGCACTCTTAGTTTATTGTAAAACAAATCAGTAGTATGATTTTATTCTAATTGATACCAATCGTCAAAATTAACTAATAAGAAAAATGGAATATATAAAAATAAAATAAAACTTGCGAGGATATGTTATTCGGGTTCGGGGGGTTATTTACTGAATAGAACATCTTATGTATATGATTTGGAATATATATATATATATATATATATATATATAATATATATATATATATATGGAGTATTCTCTAAAATGAAATCAAAAGGATTCCTTGTTTAATTTCATGAAGTGAATATTAACCCGTACTTGAAATATATCTCGTTAATTATTAATAAAAAACACTACATCGTCTAGCTAAATTATTGTGGGCCACTTTCATAAAATATTATTTATTAGAATATTATTTTTTAGTTTTTTAATTTTATTTTTTATTTAATCATTTAGCAACCCAGTGCTATTTATTTATTTATTTTTACTTCATCATTCGTTACTAGATATATATTATGTTATTTTGAAAATTATACTTTATTTTTTTAATGTTAGATTATATATTAGTTTTATAAATTTAATTTCTTTTCTTAATTACAATCTTCTACATTAGATCTATTCAAATGAGGTTTTTTAATTTTTGATTAATTGTTTTCTATGAATTTATCATCATTTCATAAGTTAATTAGGTTGTGGGTTTAATAAATTAACTTATTTTGAATCAGGTAGGTTTTTTTTTTTTTTTTTTGCTGATTTTTCTAATTGTTTTTTTTTTAATTTGATCCTTCAACATTGGGTTACTTGAAAATTAGGCTTTGTAGTTTTTTTATCCTATAGAGTTATCCCGATCTCATAATCTGTGTTGCGGGTTTGACAGGTTAATCAGAGTTGATATTGGTCAATTTTTAAGTCTTTTTTTATTAATTTTTCTTATTGGGCTTCATATTTTTTCGATTTGCTTTCTAAAGGGTTATCATGATGTCATAATATCATTCACGGGTTAAGCAGGTTGACCCAATTTATTTTTTTATTATTTTTATTTGAATAATATTTTAATTATTTTTTTATATATGGTTATATGGATCTCATGACTCAGATTATTTTTTTGTTATTTTTTTAATTTAATATATTTTTCTCAATTACATCATTTGACTTTGGATTGATTATGAATTGATCTTTATAATTTATTTTGATTTGCTTTTTATAGGGTTATCTTGATCTCATGACTAAGGTTATAAATTTGATAAATTTACTAGGATTAATGTAATATATCATCGTCTTAACATTTTTTAAGAAAAATATCATTCAAAATACCAACAACGTCGTTTAAAAAATATGGTGAAATATATACCACATTTTAAATTCATGATTAATTTTTTATTAAAAAACACATTAATAACTCTTAATTTTTTTATATTAAAAAAAATCGCGGTGCAAAAATCTATTAACACCTGTATGACTTGTGCAAATATCACTGTCCCATTCATATATATATATATATATATATATATATATAGCCAGTAGTCTTACAGAAGGAAAATAGGTACAAAATTAGGGTCGCTCGAAGTGGCAAGAATTCCCCTGCAGAACACTTGAACATCTACCAATAGCAGCTCTCACGTGCTCTTCAACATCACAAATTCTAAAGGCTATGAAGATGGCGCGGTGGTGAGTTGCAGACAGGTAACATCCCCACGAGAAGGAAACATCCCTAACCCTTGCTGTGTCCAATTGCCCCATCAACATCTCCCAACCCCATAATTCTTGATCGTTTTCTTTCTAACCCTTCTCTCTCTTCATAATTATCCCCGTCTTCCCTAAACGTACTCTCTAACTAAGAAACATACGCTTTTTATCTTTTGATCGTCGGCTTTAGTCAAGATCATCATATTAGAATACAAGAAACGAGCAGTCCTTTCTTGTTTTCTTGATTTTTAATGCCCCAAACAACTCCTCATCTTGTCAAGAAAGTGACTCCCACTTGAGATAATCTTGTATGCAAGAAAAACACTCCATTTCACAATGCAGTGCTGGCCTAAGTACCTAGCTAGCTAGCTAGTGTATTCTTAAGGTGGTCCTGATACACTCCACGACCTAACCAAGTGAAAACATCATGTATCTAACTAAGTGGTCCGGTGGTCATTTCTTGGCCACAATATTCCAGATACAGCCACGGGGAACAATAAGATTTTTGGTTCTTTGCTTAAAATATCTCTGTACCTGCCCAAATTCCCTTACATGCCTTTTTTTTACTCGGTAAAGTTGTTAAATCACGAGTCTTCTTCTCGCGGGCTGAGATGACTGGTATGTCTTTATACGGGTCAATTCATATTTCTAAAAAATTAAATTTTTTTATGTTTTGGGTATTTTTAATATATTGATTTCAAAAATTAAGTCATGACTGCCTCATCATTTTGAAATTAAGCTATTAATTAACAACTACCTGTCTCAAAAGAGTTCCTGTGTGCAGTATTGGTCAGAGGGTGCGTGTCTACTAACCTGGCGGCACTTGTTTTAGAACTCCACATGGTCTTAAAAAATGTCTTGGAAATGATTAATTAACATTTTGATATAGCTTTGCGAGACATATATCATATTATGCCAATAGTGCATATGTAAATAACTTGATCAGACGAATTATGATCATGCATTAATCCAGTTTTTCTTCATCATTTCAATATGGTCCGGTCCTACAGATCATGCAATATATGAGGATCTTCCCTCGCAATAATAATATTCCAGATGTTGGCGAACCTGAGACATTGAATACCATGGTGGGGGCTGACCAGTTCTCTCTGCTCGGAATGTTCAGTTAAAAATTAGCCTGGCCAGCCTGCCAGACCATTTCCTTGATTATCTTTTTCTCTGGCCTAACCAACGCGGTTTTATGCCAATGATCGATAGCTAACACTTTTCTAAATAAACAATCTGATATAATTGATTCAGGAACATAATCAGGTCAGCAAAAGCTGTACGTTGTGTTTTCTTTTTTCTTTTCTTTGCATAGCTTGAAGTAACTGGTGATGATATGCTTACAGTCCCGGAATGATTACAGAGATAGGACAAGATAAACGAATTCCATATATCCTGTTAAGTGAACGCAAATCGAGAAGAGGATACCAAATCCACTTGCGGTTGACAAAAAGGATCACAGAGCTTTTTTAAAGGAGATAAAGCGAATCAATTTCTTGGTTACAGAACTTTTACGTTACCTAAATGGATCCTGTTTTCTTATTCCATTCAACATGTTCTTACTTATTTTACATTATTTTTATTTTGCTTCATCATGGCTCAATGCCACCTTGCAGACATGCGGTCTCTCTAAAGATTTGAATATACACGGTAACACGGGATCTTTAATACACAAATGTCATCTTTTACTTGTTTAACTACCATTATACAGACTATATTTCTTATGTTGAACGGGTTTTAATTAGGTTATCATCACTGGCTTAGGTGATACCACAATATTGCATAGTTACAACTATAATATATATATATGGCAGAAAATCAAGGAAGCCCATCATATACGTTCTTATTCCAAGGGAGGAACTTCCAGCATCAGCTGTTAGATCAGTATTTGCATGCATGCAGACCCAACACCAAAGATAAGAGGGATCATCTCATCAGCTCAAAGAGACAATTAGATAAAATATAGAAAAATATTTTACTTTTGATGTGTGTGTGTGTGTGTAAATAAAGAGCAAAAGTGACAGATACCTTGATAATGTACGGAGCCCAAATTTGGACCATGAACTAATGGTGAATAATGGTTTGAAGGCCCTGCTCAAGGGACCCGTGTTGCCCATCATATTTCTCGCAATAAATCCAATATCTGGAAACTAAATATTCTGCTGCTAATCTAGTTTTTATATGCTGCTAATTTACCTTTTCATTGTTCCTTAATCAATCACTATATATAGCCGACAACCCTGACATGACCAGACCAGAGTTTCATAGGGTCAGCACTGCTGTGCCAGTGATTATCCTATCCGTGCCAACTCAGTAACTTGTTTTTATAATTCGTGTTGTGAACAAGCTACTCTTCCTTCTCCCTCCTATTTATTTTTTTATTTTTTTATTATCTAAACTCTGAAGGCTAGTAAGTTACTTCTGTTCTTGTTCACTGATTCCACAGCTAGCATATCCTTTTGAGTTAGATTTTCTTTATTTTTTAGTGTTTTGAGTGCTCGCAACTGATCTTACAATAAACATTCCTCCTTTTCTTTTTCTTTTTGTTGAAGCCTGATTTTCTTTTCTTTTTTCTGAAAATAAAAGGGACCCAAAAAACAAATAATAAAGACTATTGAGCTGACACTCCTTCTCCACCTAACATTACTCGAAATAAGTAGCTGATCCCATTCACTGCTTATTAGTGATTTTGATTGCCTTTCGCTGTCATTGTTTTCTAAAGTTATGAACAACAGTCAGACTTTCCATCTCATGTCTGTCAAATATTTGATCGAATGATGACTCCAAATTGAATTCTTCAACCTTTTTTATCGTACATGGTAAGATCAATTACGAGCCCCGTAGTGGCATTTAAGCCCACTTGTATAATCCCCAAGCCCGTTTGAAACCCTCCTGGTTAAACCTTTGATGTTTTTTTAGTTTTTTATTCACTTAAATAGGTTATTTTTACTCCAAATAACAATCCAAGTGCCCTATCTTTCATTTGTATGTATTGGTGAAATAATATTTTGGGCAATTACACCGCAGTTAATTTTTGTTTTTATTGAAGTCTGAAAATAGGAGTAAAATTAAAAGAAAACATAAGATTCCTAAACTCCATTGTTTTTTTTTTTGTTTTTTGTGGTATATATATTTTTCACTGTTACCGATAAAAGGGTTTCGATATCGAACTCAGAGAAGACAAATGAAGAGCAAAAAAGGTCCAATACATGGACGATCATTCATATTTCATGGTGTTGTTGCTTGGCAGCTTCATTTGGGTCCTACTGTCTCCGGCCATTGCTAACAAGGGAAGCCATCCTATGAATGGTCTTTGATAGACAGACGTGGCCTCTCCTGCTACAAGCATTCCTGGTCTATCTTCGAAGTAAGAAACGCTGACAGGTAACTTCGACGACGGGCTAGCAGGATCATCTCATTTTCTGTCAATTGATCAGACCTGACAACCTGCAGGCAAGCCTACCTCCTCCTCCTCCTCCTCCTCCTCTGATTCTGATCATCTGATCCATCCCACCAGACATAAGCACACGTGTACCTGCTTATTAGGTTTCCTATCAACTTGACTCGGTGCTTGAAATCTTCTTGTCTGAAACTTGCCTTGATGTCACGTTGGGAATTTTGGATTCTAACTTCGCATTCCCGACCACAATGTTGTCACGTTGCGAATATTATCCAAAGAAAATCATTTATCTCGATTATTGTATATATAGCTAGAGAAGCTAGGTTGATGTACGTACATTTATCAAAATACGACAAGTGTATGTATCTTTGTCCAACTTTTGTGTATAAAAACTAAATATCCCTCTCTACTCGAATTTTAAGTAAGATGAGTTGGTTAGATTTGAGTATCACCTTCGTCAAAATCAACTTTGATAAATTTGGATCGCAATTATCAAAATAATAATAGAATTTAAAATTATTACTAGTTATTACCCAGCACTAAATGATATGATTAAAACATTATAACTACACAAAATAGAATATTATTAATTAAAATAGTGTTTGTGTTGTTTTATTTGGTTTTTTTTTTTTAATTTTACCCTTCAATTTAATAATTTTATTATTTTATTATTCAATATTAGATTGTTTTAAAAATTATGCTTCATAATATGTTTCAATTTAATTTTTATGAGGTTATTATGATATTTTAGCCTTAATCATAATTTTAGCAAGTTGATCCTATTTATTTTTTTTGCTTTTTTTTTGTTGAATAATTTTTTAATTGGGTTTTATAATTTTTTTATTTACTTTTTATAGAATTATTTTAATTTTATAATTTGGATGATAAATTTGACGAGTTAATTTAATTTATTTAATATTCAATAGGTATCATGTTTAACTTTATGATTTAAAAAAATGTTAAAAACGCTTGAATGTTTTCTTTTAGCATTAACTAATAATCTAGTTATGTATCATTCACTCGCTTAGCTTGGATGTGTTTTTACCCATTTTGACCAGGAAAAAAACCATAATGATTTGAATTGGATGGAGGTCCACCTCATTACGAGACATATACCAGATCATTATCTTTTATTAGTGCATATAATTATTACAGAAATTAGCATCTAACTTTTTCTAATCCATGTCTGTGGAATTTTTTTTAAGAAATCACTGCCATCTGTCCACGTTTTTTTATTTGTTAATATTTCCATAGAAAATGAATATGAATACTTGGCTATAAAATACTTTTAATTCATATATTAGTTTTTTAAGGTGTTTTTTGTGAGACACATGAAATTGAAAGAGATGCATGTTTTGTAGTAATTATTTCAAAAATTAAGGTGGTATTTATATTATCTAAGTTAACCTTGTAGAAGGCAAAGTGAACACATTGATTATATAAAAATTTTGTCATTATAAAAAAAAAAAGTGGTATTTAATTATCTTGTTGCATAAATATTATCTAATATCTTTAATTTTAAGCACGTGTAACTTTATTTATGATTGACTATTATCATCCCTACTTTTAAAAAAAAAAACTATCTTTCTTATTAAAAATAATGGATTATAATCTTTTTATTAAAGTATTTTACGGATGATTTTACCGATAAATAATTAAATATTAATATTTATAATTTTTTTGTTGATATTATTTAATTAAAAATTTTAATTTAATAAAAAAAAATTCAAAAAATCCCTTAAAAATCACTAATAACTTTTCAATTTATTAGTTATTTTATTGGTGTTTATTGATAGATATACCGAGAAAATATTTTCTTGGATAAAATTCACTGTAATTATATATATGTCAGCGTACATCATCATCAAGGTGCCTCATGCAATTATGTTTGACAGGCGTATTTAGAGGGCGAGGTGGGTGGGATATTGAGCAAGCCATTAAACACAAGGTTTTGGTCCAACAATGATTATGGTGAAATACACGAGTTGAGTTGGGCATCCGAAATATTAAATATTTGCAAGGAAAACAAAGGTGGACCCTTTTTCTCGTGCAAATGTGGTCCTTTGGGGGGTTAGAGGTGAATGTTCAAGAGTTCGAAATTAATAAGAGAAAGCCCACGGATTTAATGCAGGGAAAGGTGCCTGCCCCATTTTATTTTTCTCGACTTCTCCTCCCGTCGTCGGTGGGGGACCTGAGGGTTTCTCATGAGTTGGATGTCCATTTCTATTTCCAATACGCGGTGGCTTGTTTGGGACCAGTAGTGCTATACTCTCGCTAAGCTGTACTGTCGTTTTGCCGACGTTGAGTTCATGGGTATTCTCGAAGCTAAGAAATTCTTTCCACCTCTTCAAGCTTTCACCTGGTCTGGTTACTCTTGGACATTGCCTGCAGCCCATAATGCTTGTTAGAGTCCATACATATTCATGCCTAGTTATTAATCTGTTTCGTTTTTTCGAGGATAATTAAGAGCAGCACCGATTAAGCTACACTAAAAGAGCAAAGATCGTCCATCGCCGACTTGCTAAGAGAGCATAAAATCAAGCAATCCAGCCCATGCCATCCTGTAGCCTGGCCTGGCGTGTCTGTTTCATTGTAACCACAAGATACATGTATTATAATCACGACACTGGAGAATATGCAAGGAGGACAGTACATCTGTGTTACTCTCGCTAAGCTATGTCCTATAGTCTGGCCTTGCTAGCTATATCTAAAATATATCTGCGTAGATGAGGAAACACCTTGATCGTGAACGAAGATGGAGTATCGATGAGCATAAGAAGTTCCAAGTTCTAATCCTCGGATTTTACTTGCATCGTCACAGTATCGGAAAGTTATGTTTCCAGAAAAGAAAAATGCTTAGAACACGTTTAGCAGATCAAAAATATTGGTTTTGGTTGGTATAAATGATCGTGTTTGATCACTGGTTGCTGCAATGAATTTCTGTATGTATTTCACATAAATTTCTCATTTTTCAATGATATTGTATGGTAGCCAAGTGGAAACCCGAGAAAGTCTTAAGGCCTGCGCCTACATTATAATAAACACAGTGTTTGTTTAGCGGAAGAGACTATATAGATTTTAAGAAATTTGAAGGGAGGAATCTATTTTTGTCATGTTCAATGCATCTATGCTAATGCAACAAACAGCAGTACCAGTAAAATCTTGTCCGGTCCGCAGTAGGCTCTTACAGCAAACTCATGTGTTGTGTTTCTTTTAAAACAAAACATATTAAACATGTAGGCAGCAAAAAACGCTAATTTTAAAATTTTCAGGATTCTTACATAGTTTAGGGTTATCTGCGGTTTTAACGAAAATTACTTAAAAATTAATACTTTCTTCCGGGTTTTGATAAAACTCTTCAAAATTAAATTGTTATAAATCATTTTTCGGGTATCAATTTTTTCTTCCAGCTTTTGATTACTTCTTCGATGTTGTTGGGTTGTCACGAATCACAAAATTATTTAATTGTTTAACTTCTAACTATATTTTAAATAAAATTACTAGATTAAAAATCTCCTAAACTTTTTTATATATAAAAAATTGTTATGCATTAAGTATTATTTTTTTCTCTTGTTTGTATTGTGCATGTACTTGCTGCAATACTTCACATTGCATCATTCTTAGACATATCATTATATTTATATAAAAAAAAAACTAATATCTATATTAATGACAAGATATCACTTTGTTCATTGAAAAATATCACATATTTTATATTAAGATAGTTTATTAGAAATTTATGCAATCAAGTTACTAATTGATTTTTCTTGGTTTAAAATTATAATATCATGTATTAATTACATCTTTGTCCTCAATTTCTAAAACTCATTAATAATCAAGTTTAATTTCTTACAAGTGATTTTTAATATATATGATTCATTAAGTTTATAATAAGTTGGTCTAAATACAAAGCATAATCCTAATTAAAATAAGATTAATAAATTAAATTATTTAAATTATTTTCAATTTAATGAATTAATTGATTTATATTTAAATAATAAGTATGATGTCTAAAAAGACATCACAATTTCTCAAGTATTAGAAAAGTCATATTTAATTTAACTTGATCTTTTAGTGACCAGATTTTCAATATAACTATTATCATTTTATCTAAAATGTTTTAATTTAGAAATTTGAGCATGAGGTGCATTTGCTCTATCAGATCATATTTATTCTAAACATAATAATTATAAATTATTTTAACAATATTAAAAACTCTTTTTAAATCTCATTTTACATTACACAATAATTTTATAATTAATATTATTTAAAAACATATGTAGTATTTATTTTCTAGTTTACATAAGCAATAGATCGTCTCTTGATTATTAAAACATCTTCATATGGTTTATATTATATTCCAACATTTTCATATTCATTACCCTCAATTAAAGCAACAAGTAATCAGAAAAACATAGCATTTTTTATATAATATAATTTAGTGATATCAAGTTAAATGATTACTTATACAACTGATATGTGAGTAGTTCAACACACACATGCGCGCATATGAAATCATTATATGAGTTAATTCAATATACTCATTATTTAATAAAAATCTACATATTAGTTTCAAATATCTTGCATACCTTATTATATAAAAACAACTAATTTTCCTTATAAATAAAAGAACATAATATGTAATGGCATAATTAATATTCAATTTTAATAGAATATTAACAATAAATATTTAAAAATAATATTTTATTGTAATAAAAATATTCTTAATTATAATTATTTTATAATTTTTTTTACAAAATAATTTTATCAAAAAAAAAACTTTATCTTTACTTGTGAACTTGGTAATCATTAAAGATAAAAGGTACTTTTATAAAATTATAAATAAAATACATTTATCACTCAAATAAAGTCAAAGTCAAGTATAACTGTTTGTAGCATGGATACTAACAACATATGAGTTCGGTACAAATTCAATCATGCCTAACTTGAGAAGTTCAAAATGGTGATGATCACGAATATCGTGTAAAAACTAAAAAGTGAAAGATGTTTTTTTCTTTCTTGTTAAAAATCGCTCTCTAAGCAACTGCACCGGGTCCAAGACCATGACTTGTAATAAAGACGAAGGCTAAGGGATAGATTTGGAATAAAAAACAAACATTGACCAAACAATTGCAATGCTAGTTTAGGTGATGTTAGAGAGTGTGGTAGCGGTTGCTTTTTAAATAGTTTTTTGTGTTGAAAAGCATGTCAATAATGTTTTTTTTATTTTTTTAAAATCATTTTTGATATCAGCACATCAAAACGATATAAAAAGTACAAACCGCATTCAATTTTAGTAAAAAAAAAATTAAAATTTTATAAAAAACAAGTTGGACCGCAGTGTCAAACGGCTTCGTTATAGTTGTTTTTTAAAATATTTTTTATATAGAAATAAGTTAAAATTATTATTTTAGTTTTTAAAAATTATTATTAATATTAACATATTAAAATGATTTAAAAAATATATTAATTTAAAATAAATAAAATAATTTTTTAATTTTTTTTTTAAATAGAAAAACAAACAGCAATAATTCTCAACACCGATCACTGCCACTCGTCTATTTGCTTACAACCAGACATGAATCAGAATCCGTGTGCACCACCATTGTTGTGAGGGTCCATGTCATAAGTACTCAGTCAAAGTTTGCCGGCCTGGGCCCTCTTTCCATTTCATTGATAAGTCATATCATACACATATCCAACCTCGAAAAATTGTGTGGAAACATAAAAGAGACCCGAACTAGTTTATTTAGCGACCGGGCCGAACTATATTTTAAAAAACATAAAAGAAATCATTAAGCCTGGGTAAAAAGATAAATTGTTCAATTTTTTATTTTAGATCTTTGTGTAGCATAAATTTCCAATAAAATATATAAAAACTAACCTAATAGGAATTGATTTATTTAATAAATTTAAATATAATATGAATATTTTTTTTATTTTAAAAAAACTAATATTGAATTATAAAATAAAATAATTATAATAGTAGTAGTAGTAATATAGCAATATTATTATTAAATAATTTTTTGCTTTTAAGGACAACAAAGTTATTTTATTGTGCATAAATATAATAATAAAATTCTTGAATAATTATTAAAAGATAAATTAACCAAGTGAAAATACAATTTTACTTTAAAAAACAATATTTAAAAGTTTTATAAAAATAAAAAAATTATTTTACTGTTACAGTCTATTTTATAAACAAAAACATATCTTCAATGAAAATCTGGTATTTTTTAAAGTATTAGGAAGAGCAGTTGTGATTACTTTTTAAAATGTTTTTTATTCAAAAAAAGTATGTTAATAATATTTTTTTATTTTTAAAAAATAATTTTTAAGATTAGTATATTAAAATAATTTGAATATATAAAAAATATATTAATTTAAAATTAAAAAAAATAAGATTTTTTTTAAAACACTTTTTAAATAATGTCAAACTCCCTTGATTCTTCCGCTGGGCATTGCTATCTAGGCAGTGACTCCTCTTGATTGTCCACGTGCCGAGCACAAAGTCGATCTGGTACCACTAGCTAGTGCAAGCCATCAAACAGCTTTCATATTTTATATGGTCAATGGTCCTGCACCACATAATTTAGCGAATTTTGTACAGATTACATTGATGTTGCTGTCCAAATCAAGACAGTATACACTTTCCAGCTCATGCATTCGTACTGGCTTGTTAATGATTCCTGAAAATAAGATCTTTCGAGGTTTGAAATGTTTTTGGGATAATTACTATGCATATATATATATATATATATATATATATATTATATATTTTGGAATCCATCAAAATATTTTTGTATTCATCCTAGCTTCAAAATAAAATCTTCCTACCCGAAAAAAAAACCAACATATCTAACTCTGCTTAAGCTATTTGAGTTTTTTTATTTGAAAAATATTACTTTTGAGTTTTAAATATATTTTTTTTTTATGGATTTTGTATAGAAAACATTTTACAAGATTATATATCTACAATTTTATATTATATATACAACTAGATTTGACAATACAGAGCTGTATGTACATGTATGATACAGTAAATTTCCTTTTTCTCATAACCATAATATTTTTTTTAATTTTTAAAAATTTTTTTTGATATTACCACATTAAAAAATCTAAAAACAACAAAAAATATTTATTTAAAGCGAAAAAAAATTTAATTTTTTTTAAAAAACAATTCTAATATTCTAATATGTAAAAACAAAATAGGATAACTGCAACTTGAAAAGATAAAAAAGTTTTCTTTAATTGCAATTTGAAGCTATGTGTAATATAGTTGCACGTATATATGTTCATATTATAAATATAAATGTGGTTTAAAATATTATTGAATATAACACAATGTAAGATAATTCACATCTAATTTCTGTAGGAACTGGAATAGAAAAAAATAAATGTATTAGAACGCAATTGGAAAAAATCCAAAAGTATTGGTATTAATAATCCTTTTCTTTTTATGATCAATCCAGGTCCATTTCTCAATCCACATGGTAAACCATGTTGAGGAACTTTGGATATATTTCAATTGTTTTTTTTAATATATATATATATATATATATATTAGGAAACCTTTTTATTTTTTTTCCATTTCGATATTTTTATCTTTATTTTTACTATTTTCCAACAAACAAACTGGAACTTAATTGTTGATGTTTTCATTTTGTATCCACTTGGCACCAATGCATGGACTATAGTTGACTATTTTTTTTTTTAAAAAAAAAAACACTATAGTTTACTTGTGTCCAAAGATAGTAATAGTCTTATACAAATAAATAAAAATATATATTTAAGAATATTTTAAGTTTGAAAAATAAAATTGAAAAAAAAACTAAACAAAAAACTCAAATCAACACAGGTTAACTTGTCAAGTATGAGTTATAAGATTGAGATAATTTTATAAAAAAATATATAAATAATTTATAAAATTTAATCTTCAATCAATTTAAATGTTGAATGATAAAATTAGAAAAAAAAAAATAATTACAAAGAATAAATAGA
Organism: Populus alba; assembly: GCF_005239225.2. Classification (NCBI taxonomy): domain Eukaryota; kingdom Viridiplantae; phylum Streptophyta; class Magnoliopsida; order Malpighiales; family Salicaceae; genus Populus; species Populus alba. The sequence goes on from NC_133293.1 coordinate 9,174,967, forward strand.
AAAACTCAAATCAATCAGGTTAACCTGAAAGTAAATCAAAATAAATTATAAAACTACTTATTGGTGAATATAATGTTAAAGGAAAAATATATAAAACCAATATTAAAAAATATATTATTCATGGAACATACTTTACGAGGAGATAGACAATTATTTTCTCTCTCCAATTAATTTTTGTTAATAATAAGGATGTAAAGTAGATATTTTGTGTCAGTTAATTACAATTAGAAGCAATTAATTCACAAATTTATAAAAACATATACTCAAATGATAAAAATAAAAATGCATACATTTACATCAAATAATAGCAATAACAATAATAATAAAACAATTACGCACATATGACCAAATACATCAACATACTACGCGTCAATATATAATAAAAATTAAATACCTTAAAGTTGCTATGTTTATAGTCAAACTAGTTATTTAATGCACGTGTCACCACTGATAGAATAATATTTTTTGAAAAAAAATAAATATGAAAATTTTTTAAATGTTTTTTTACAATAAAAATTCAAATTAAAAATTAAAAAAGCTTATGCATGAATTTAATTAAATAAAGTAAGAACCATCTCTATTAATAAAATAAAAAAAGTGTAAGTGTATCTATTCAACTCGTCTGGCTGCAAGTCGAATAATTGCTTTCTCCTAATGAAAATGAATTAATGTGCAGGTGTTATTATCATGTTTTATTAATAGAAAGTAAAAAATATAACTGTGAATCAAAAAATCAATGTTGATATATAATGAAATATAGTGAAAATCATATATGTTAATAAAAACATGTAATATTTTAAGCTTATTTTTAACATAGTAAAAAAAATATGACAATATTGCAATTGCTACATTGAAATATTATTTCTTTAATCTTTGTATAAAGATTTTTTGAAAAAAAAAAGGTGTAAGGAAAAAAAAAAATTACAAAAAAATAAAGACAAGAACAAAAGGAATTGTATAAAATAGCTAAGTGTAAAGAATAAAAATAATATTTTTCACAAAAAGGAGGAAAAACTAAAAAAAATATTACAAAAATGAAGATAAGAAAAAAAAAAAGGGGTGCTGAATAGGCCAATTATAAAATGATAAAAATATCAACTATGAATAGAAAATAAATATAAGAAAAACTTGTTTTCTAAAAAGAAGAAAATTACAGATTTTCCTCAACAACACCCTCTACAATGAAAAAAATTGGAGAAAAATTCAATTATGCCATTTCTACAGTAAAAGTGTGTTTCCTTTTAGTATATACTAGATTATTGGCCCGTGCTACGTTGCCTGTTAGATCATATTTTATTTTTAACATAAAAAATATCTAAGCATTGTTAATTTTTTTTCTAGTTAAAAAAAAACCATATGGAAATTAATCTAACATGACTTATTCGTCTTTGTGGCTCCAAACTTCAAAGACAATTTGAATGGCCAGTAAAAACATAATTTGAGTGAAAATAAATATTTAAGATTAGATTTTTTACTAAACATTAAGATGGCAACATATTAGATCGATTTGGGTCAACTCAAGTTAATTTGTCAATCTATATACTGAGTTATGAAATCATGATAACCGCATATAAATCAAATCAAAACAAATTAAGAAACTTAATTTCCAATGAACCTAATATTAAAGGATGTATCTAAATAAATAAATAAATTAAAAAAGACAAAAAAAAATAACCCAAGTCAACTTGGGTTAACCAACCAAACCCACATCTCATGTCATGAAACCAAGATAACCCAGTAGAAAAAAAAAACTGAAACAAATTATGAAGCTTAATTCTCAATTAACTCAATGTTGAAAGATAAAATTATAAAAAAAGTAATAAAAAGAAATGACTCGAGTCAACCATGTTCAACTCGCCAAACCTATGAGGCTATGATCCAACTCATTAGACAAAGATAACCTTATAATAAGTATACCAAAAACACATCACGAAGCTTAATTTCTAATCAACTCAATATTAAAAGATAAAATTGAGAAGAAAAAAAAACATCAATTAGAAAAAGAAAAAACATCGAGTTAATAGAGTTAACTTGTTAAACCCATAGATTATATCATAAATCTAGAATAACCTTATAAAAAGATTATTTTAAAAATTTATCTCACATTGAAAAGATTTTTTAATAGATTTTTTTTGCTTAAATATACATATATTTTTAATATTTTTGAATTATTTTAATATTCTAATATTAAAAATAAATTTTAAAAAGTAAAAAAATATTTTTAGATGTATTTCTATACAACAAGCTTTTTTAAAATATAATTATTATCACATTATCAAACACGCTTCTAATAATATGTTTTTTTCAACAATTTTCTCTAGGCTTTGAAGGCAAACCTATATTAAACCACATTACTTGCAATACGTGTCCAATACAACAATAAATTACGTATGTAGAAGGATCTTCTGTAGCCTAGCCACTTAATTGTGAGAGCTTCGTTTCTTGACAGAACAAATAAAGAGCTTATCCATGTATATAGTATGGTCTAATTAATTAGCAAACACGCACACAAAAATACTTGAACTTTATATATATATAAAGAGCATAAGAAATTGATTTCACTTGTAATTCAAATTTCAAGGGACAAAGAAATAATTGGAAGAAGACAATGACGTGTAAAATGTTTCAGATAGAAACAAGAGTTTTCCATGATGTTTCATCGAATATAAGCTGTGTAAAATGTTTCATAAAAAATAAAGATGACAATTATTGAACAACATTTTAAGGCGCACGGGTGGTGCAGCAGCAGGAATGGACCCTGATGATGTTGATAATCTGCAGAGCTTGGAAATGATCATCCTACGCACAGATTCAGACCAGTGGACCGAGTGGGACTCACCCCTCTGAGCCCAAACGGGGAAGGTGCTATGATGCTGCACCCTTGAAATCTGCACTCTTTTAACTTGCTTTATTTGCAAACCATCACTTTTTATTAACTGTGAAATCCATAAGTTAACCAGAAAACATACCACAGAATTATTCTGTGGGGGCATTGAAAAGCACTTCACAACTTCATCTTATGCTCTTTTTTTTTTTTTTTTAATTATTTTAAAAAATGCCTTTAGCTTTTTAAAAGTATTAAATTGATGTTTATTTTAGTGCTAATAAATAATTTTAACATAGGAATAAAAAAAATATTTTAAAATAAAAAATCTACTTCATAAAACGCAATTCTGACCTGCCCGTTAACTGCATTTCATATTAAAAACATCCCAAGACATCATGATGCTGTTTGTTGAGAAAAGATTAGCTAATAATTACATCATGGTATGGTCATCATGATGGTAATGTGGAAGGTTTATTTTAAAAGAATGAGCTGCTTTGGACTTTAAGATATTTAAGCTAATTATAATTAGACCCCGCTTGAATTCACTTAATTACTCAAGGTTCTCATATTATTTTAGCTAATGACACAAATCAATCAATCATTACAAAAGACATATACTACTAATTTTTTTATTGGGCGTTAATAAGAGGATGGCTGACCAAGTCCACACGATATCCTACATGTCATGGAGCCCACAACCCATCAAATTCCAGCCCCCACATGGCCATACCATGTCCACACCGACCTAGCCATGCGGACCCCATCGCCCACATGGAGCTGTTTCCTCATCTTTTCCGTTTTGAAGGAGCCAACGTTCCTGATTTTCCTCCCACAACCCCCGTAACTCACCTTGACCGTTCCCGCTTAAAATTTGCTCTCAAAAGTCTTCCATATGGGCGGCCGTGCTTGTCCCTCTCTTGTCCCCTGAATGCGACAGGTTGCCTCAAAGGTGCTGCCATTGCTACCGACAGGCTTAGCTTGCCTTGGTCCATAATTCATGCATTTGAAGAGAGAATAACCAGGCATTTCTCTCTCAACATCTTCCTTTTGTATATAAAATACACTTGTTTCCATTCACACCTGCACCCCCTCACAGAAAAAACTAAGCTACCATTTCTCTCAAGAATCATTACCAAAGGAAATCACAAGAGCAATTTCCAAGTCTTGTATACATCCATCTCTTAGCAGCTCCTTTTTTTTGAACAAAGATTGTTGGAAAATATGGAAGGTGGTGTTGCATATGAGAATGATCTCAACCTCAAGGCAACTGAGCTTAGGCTGGGGTTGCCGGGGACGAGCTGTACTAATGAAGAACAAGCAGTTTCTGGTGCTAGAAACAACAAACGACCATTGCCAGAGACCAGAGAGGAGCGTGGAGCAAAAGGCAATTCTGATCCTCGACACGATGACCAAGAAACTGCCCCTGCTCCCAAGTAAGTCAGAAGTTTTCTTGTTCTTGGTTCACGGTCTTTCGTTTTTTTTTTTAGATCGATTCGCACTTTGTGAGTTTTCTAATGAATGTATTGTAGCACTCATTCATTCCATGTACATGCAACATGCAGGGCACAGATAGTGGGCTGGCCACCAATCAGATCCTACCGGAAAAACATCCTGCAGCCAAAGAAAGCTGAGGCCGAGGCTGCAGCTGGGATGTACGTTAAAGTAAGCATGGATGGAGCACCATACCTTAGAAAGATTGATCTCAAGGTTTACAAGGGATACCCTGAGCTCCTAAAGGCTTTAGAGAACATGTTCAAGCTCACCATAGGTAAGAATATTTTGATAAATATGCATGTGCGCGCAGCTTTATGTTGTTCTTATTATTCTGATGATGAACTCTGTAACTATGCCAGGTGAGTACTCTGAAAGGGAAGGCTACAAAGGATCAGAATATGCACCTACTTATGAGGACAAAGATGGTGACTGGATGCTGATCGGAGATGTTCCATGGGAGTAAGTTCTGCATGCCTCTCTCTCTCAAGATCATTTGAATCCATGTCTGTATGTTATGTGATAAATTTTCTCACAAGGTTTATTCTTATTTGCAGTATGTTCCTGTCATCCTGTAAGAAATTGAGAATCATTAAAGGATCAGAAGCAACAGGTTAGTTTGGGTTGTGGTGTATGAAAAACCCACAGGCCATGTTAACCCACGGGATCAGGGAGAAGAGAAGATTCATCCCTTGAGAAAATCTTTCAGCTTGGGTTTTCCAGGAAGAAAACTCAAATTTGAATCTAGGTCTCTCTTGACTGGGTTCTCTACAGATGGCTGGAAGTTTTAGACATGAAACAGGAAAAATCAGAGTGAAGTTACGGTTTCTATCCTAGGGTGTGGGCAGCGAGAATATCTGGTGGTTTGGACATCTATTGGTGTCATTTTGTTGGTCCTTGTAATCTCACCAAAACCAAAACTGTGATACAGAAGTTGTTATTGCTTCAAATGCAATTATGTAAAATCAAAACAGAAAAGAAACATATGAAAATTAAGACAGGGTCGTCCATGTTTTTGCCATTGTAATGT